>NC_044032.1:3366358-3476945 GCF_901765095.1 Microcaecilia unicolor | reverse complement strand
GGGAATGGGAGAGCTAGTGTGTGAAAGGAGATGGAAATGTGATAGAAAGAGAATGAAATATGAGTGTACAGAGGCAGAAAAGAAAAAAAAGAAAGGAAAGAGCTAAAATGGATAGATCACTATTTCAAAGGCAGGTGTAGTGAGGAAATGAAATGAGAGGAGTAAAAAGACAAATGGACAGCCGATTGAAGAATTAGCAGAAGACAGACAGGAAAGCGGGATAGAGAAATTGGAACCAACATGATAAAAAAATAAAATGTCCAGACAACAAAGGAAGAAAAATAATTTTATTTTGAATGTTTTAAATGGAATATGTTAGCTTTGGGAAATGTGCATAGTGGATGTGTTTTTATTGTGTTCAGTAGAAAGGAAATGCGCTTTTGTGATTTTTTTTCTCCAGTGTTGCAGTACATGTTGAGGTTCCTAGTTCAATTCTGTCTACATATTTTTATTTCTAATTTGTGATCCATTGCTCTGTAATTTGCGAGGGTCTGTCAATGTGACTGTAATGGCAGATGAGGAGATTGGAGAGGAGAGGGAATTGGGGGGAGGGACTTCTTTATTTTCTGCCCTGGGTCCCAGCATGGCTAACAGCAGCTGACCCTTACTGTAGCTAGTGGGGATCCCCATGACCTATTAGCTGTGGATCTCCTCTGAAGCTGGCCAGAGCTCCCTTCTACTGAATTTGGCAGATGGGGCAGCATCCTCGAGCCACTGACAACTAAGCATGTATGGGGTGCTTGCATCGATGGCTCGAGGAGTTGCTGCTGCCTGCTGGGCTTGTTGGAGGGGAGTTCTGGCCATCTTTAGTGGAGGTCTTCAGCTAACAGAGATTGGGGATCCTTATCAGCTAAAATATTTATATTTTGAGTTGGGAAGTGCTGGGGGAGGGGGGGGGTAGAGAGAAACTTTTGTGCTCACCCACTTTGTGCTCAAGCCCACCCAAAATTGGCTGTCTGGCTACGCCACTACTACTACTACTTATCATTTGTAAAGCGCTACTAGACGTACTCAGCGCTGTACACTTGAACATGAAGAGACAGTCCCTGCTCCACAGAGCTTACAATCTAATTAGGACAGACAAACAGGACAAACAAGAGATAAGAGAATATTAAAGTGAGGATGCATGGAATCCTATCTGCATCTTGAAGAGGTGGGGCAGAGGGAAGGAGCAGAAGATGGATGGGACTGGGAGGAGTGGTGAGCACAGGGAAGGAGCAGGAGATGGATAGGACTGGGAGAGGTGGTGAGCAGAGTGACTGGGTGGTGCGAGAGGGGAAGAAGCAGGATGTGAAATGAGGGATATGAGAAGGGCAAGAAAAGGGGATGATGTGGGGAAAGGTTGAGACATAATGTAAATGACATGGAAGACTGGAGAAAGAATAAGAGGCATTGAAAGGGGATTGGGGTACTGGTGAGGGGTATAGGAGAAGGGGATGAGTCTCTGAAGGGGGTTGAATTAGGGTGGAAAGGGGTTAAAAAGATGGTGAAAGAAGATATTGGGCATAGGGTATAGGGTAAGATAGAAGAGTGACCTAGGAGGCAAGGGAAGGAAGGAGAGACATGGATGGAGCTGGGATCGATAGGGTGATGAAATGCAGTGGAGGGTAGATGAGGGCAAAGAGGGTGAGTACAGAGTATGGGAATGGGGGACTGAAGAAGTGGGTGAAAGATGGGGGAGAAATTTAGGAAACTGGGTAAGGGAGAGACGGGGGGGGGGGGGGGGGGGGGGGGGCAGGAGTGCTGGAGAGAGAATGAGAGGGAAATAGTCAAAGCCAGAAGGTAGATGGATACTATAAAGAGTGAGAGAAAAGTGGGAAAAAAATGTAAAATGAAAGATCAGTGCCACACGAAAGACTCCTGAAGAAATTGCAGAGTCATGGAATCGGAGGTAGGGTACTATTATGGATTAAGAACTGGTTGAAAGATAGGAAGCAGAGAGTAGGATTGCGTGGCCAGTATTCCCAGTGGAGGAGGGTAGTTAGTGGGGTCCCGCAGGGGTCTGTGCTGGGTCCGTTGCTTTTTAATGTATTTATAAATGACCTAGAGATGGGAATAACTAGTGAGGTATTTAAATTCCCCGATGACACAAAATTATTCAGGGTCGTCAAGTCGCAGGAGGAATGTGAACGATTACAGGAGGACCTTGCGAGACTGGGAGAATGGGCGTTCAAGTGGCAGATGAAGTTCAATGTTGACAAGTGCAAAGTGATGCATGTGGGTAAGAGGAACCCGAATTATAGCTACGTCTTGCAAGGTTCCACGTTAGGAGTTACGGATCAAGAAAGGGATCTGGGTGTCGTCGTCGATGATACGCTGAAACCTTCTGCTCAGTGTGCTGCTGCGGCTAGGAAAGCGAATAGAATGTTGGGTGTTATTAGGAAGGGTATGGAGTCCAGGTGTGCGGATGTTATAATGCCGTTGTATCGCTCCATGGTGCGACCGCACCTGGAGTATTGTGTTCAGTACTGGTCTCCGTATCTCAAAAAAGATATAGGAGAATTGGAAAAGGTACAGCGAAGGGCGACGAAAATGATAGTGGGGATGGGACGACTTTCCTATGAAGAGAGGCTGAGAAGGCTAGGGCTTTTCAGCTTGGAGAAGAGACGGCTGAGGGGAGATATGATAGAAGTGTATAAAATAATGAGTGGAATGGATCGGGTGGATGTGAAGCGACTGTTCACGCTATCCAAAAATACTAGGACTAGAGGGCATGAGTTGAAGCTACAGTGTGGTAAATTTAAAACGAATCGGAGAAAATTTTTCTTCACCCAACGTGTAATTAGACTCTGGAATTCGTTGCCGGAGAACGTGGTACGGGCGGTTAGCTTGACGGAGTTTAAAAAGGGGTTAGATAGATTCCTAAAGGACAAGTCCATAGACCGCTATTAAATGGACTTGGAAAAATTCCGCATTTTTAGGTATAACTTGTCTGGAATGTTTTTACGTTTAGGGAGCGTGCCAGGTGCCCTTGACCTGGATTGGCCACTGTCGGTGACAGGATGCTGGGCTAGATGGACCTTTGGTCTTTCCCAGTATGGCACTACTTATGTACTTATGTACTTATGTACTATGCAGTGAATTTTCCTTAATTAATAATTATGTATATGTAAACTTCTCTATTCATTTCACACCCCACCCCCCCCACCCCAATTTTTGTGGTCTAAGAAAGCGATAAATGTTTCTTGATAATTTTGATGTAAAGAAAATTCTTTTGTTTACTATTTCCTTGCTGTGTTACATTAATAAGTTATTCTTGTTAGTAATATTGAAAATATTGAAAAAATATTGAAAAGAAATTATAAAAAAAAAAAAAGAAAGATCAGTGTCAGACAGATGCAGAGAAGTACAGGAAGGAGACAAGAGAAGAGTGAAGAAATAGAAAAGTCAACCTGGAAAAGAATTTAGCAGAAGACTGACACATGGAAAATAGAAATGAGACTGGGACCAGCCCAACTAGAAAAATAGAATGCTCAGACAAAAAAAGGTAGAAAAGAAAACATTTTTATTTAATGCTTTTTAAGGACTAAGATATGCCTGCTTTCTGAAATGTACATTTTTTTCTATTGTTGTATTTTGCAGAGTACAGGAGAAAATACATTTCTGTTTCTCATTTACCTGCATTTGCACTACTTACAGAGTCTGGCTTTCTTGAAGCGATCTATATTTCAGTTTTTGTGGGCATGTTTTTTGTGGTTCCCTATTTTGTATCAAATGAGGGTCTGTCCATGTTCTGCATATGTGACTGACGTGACGGATTCTGCTAGCATGTAGTGTTTGTGTAGGAATGTGTAACAGTCCAGCTTGTTCCAGTTTTCCAGTAGCAGGTATATTGGTGCTCTAGGGTCCAGTGTAATATTTATAGCACTGTCTTTTCATAGGTGGGTTAGGGCTTTTGTGTGTTGAAGGTTTCTGTATTGGTTTTGAGTGTCTTTTGTAGGATTTTGTGTCTGGCCCTATTGTTTTTGATACGCGGGCTTCATATTCAGCATTTTAGTCTGGTGCGTGAGTGCATTAGTTGTTTTTTTAAAAACAGCCATAATGAATATGTATGTGATGTATGTATGCAAATGAATATGCAAATGTGCAAAGCCACACCCTTTCCCCCCCCCCCCCCCCCAAAATGAAACAGTCAAACTACGCCCATGAGCCCTCTACAAACTGTGACCAGAGAAGAATCGCTTTTTCATTCGAAAGGTATTTTGATAATGCGAGGATAGCCTTGCTTTCCTAGGGGTAAGTTGCTTTAAATTTAGAGGACATTAACATAATTGCTTTCTGGTGGGTATGCTTGTTTTTAGAGAAAGATGGTTGGTTTGACTCCATCAAATATGTTGCTCTCCTATCTGTTTGCTAAAGGAAAGAGAACCTTTTATTCCTAATGGAATTTATTCTTAGCTCAGCAGACATGCTTATTAACATCTGTGCTTCTTAATGATGTTTTGATTTAATCGGAATTTAAGCATGTTGTAATGAGCCTGGTCACTTTGCACAGAACCTGATTAACTCTATGTTTTAACCTAACTTGGATACAGACATAAAATTCTTAGTGAGTGCATGTAATTTAAAAACACTGAAAATGCTATGCCTTATGTAACATCATTAACCAATGAAAACTTAGACAAGTTATTCTCTTTCTGTGTAGTTTTTCACAGCGGAGATTAAACTTCAAAAGAAAAGCTCCTGAAATCTAATTAGTTCTACAATCAAACCCATTAAGCTAATCCTGATATGCTCTGTTCATAAGTACATAAGTATTGCCATACTGGGAAAGACCAAAGGTCCATCAAGCCCAGAATCCTGTTTCCAACAGTGGCCAATCCAGGTCACAAATACCTGGCAAGATCCCAAAAAAGTACAAAAAATTCTATACCGCTAATCCCAGAAATAGTGGATTTTCCCCAAGTCCATTTAATAGGTCTATGGACTTTTCCTTTAGGACGCCGTCCAAAACTTTTTAAAACTCCGCTAAGCTAGCTGCCTTTACCACATTCTCTGGTAACAAATTCCAGAGTTTAATTACACATTGAGTTAAGAAAAAGTTTCTCCGATTCATTTTAAATTTACTACATTGTAGCTTCATTGCATGCCCCGTAGACCTAGTATTTTTGGAAAGCGTAAACAGACACTTCACATCTAGACGCTTCACATCTACCCATTCAACTACACTCATTATTTTATAGACCTCTATTATATCTCCCCTCAGCCGCCTTTTCTTCAAACTGAAGAGCCCTAGCCACTTTAGCTTTTCCTGATAGGCATGTCGTCCCATTCCCTTTATCATTTTTGTTGCCCTTCTCTGTACCTTTTCTAATTCCACTATATCTTTTTTGAGATGCAGCGACCAGACTTGAACACAATATTCGAGGTGTGGTCGCACCATGGAGAGATACAAAGGCAGTATAACGTCCTCATTTTTGTTTTCCATTTCTTTCCTAATAATACCTAACATTCTATTTGCTTTCTTAGCCGCAGCAGCACACTGAGTAGGTTTCAACGTATCATCAACGACGACACCTAGATCTCTTTCTTGGTCTGCAACTCCTAACGTGGAACCTTGCATGATGTAGCTATAATTCGGGTTCCTCTTTCCCACATGCATCACTTTGCACTTGCTCACATTAAACGTCATCTGCCATTTAGACGCCAAGTCTCCCAGTCTCATAAGGTCCGCTTGTAATTTTTCACAATCCTCCCGCGATTTAATGACTTTGAATAACTTTGTGTCATCAGCAAATTTAATTACCTCACTAGTTACTCCCATCTCTAGGTCATTTATAAATATGTTAAAAAGCAGCGGTCCCAGCACAGAGCCCTGGGGAACCCCACTAACTACCCTTCTCCATTGAGAATACTGACCATTTAACCCTACTCTCTGTTTTCTCTCTTTTATCCAGTTTTTAATCCACAATAGAACGCTACCTCCTATCCTATGACTCTCCAATTTCCTCTGGAGTCTTTCATGAGGTACTTTGTCAAACACCTTCTGAAAATCCAGATACACGGTTTTCACAGGAAAGAGCCAAACACCTCCACACCTGGATAAGTGAATAAAAATGTTAAATAATTAAAATGTACCTTCTCTCTCCAAGCACAGTCTCCATTTCTCTTCTTTAGGGAACTGATTTTGAAGTGTTTCTGTGGGTGCAAAACAGATACTCTGTTTTGATTTTAAGCTCCTTTGAGCAGGGACTGTCCTTCTTTGTTAAACTGTACAGCGCTGCGTAACCCTAGTAGTGCTCTAGAAATGTTAAGAAGTAGTAGTAGTAGTTTTAGGGTGTTATTGGGGTACCTGACATCTACATAAGAACATAATGTTGCACCACAGCATTAACAGTTAGCATCTATCAGGCACAGAAGGACCTAGTGCCCCTAGTACAACTCTTCATTTTAATTCTAACTAGGATAACAAGGGAGGAGTGCTCATACAGAGTTTTAATTATATTTCATTACTTTTGTAAGAAGAAAACACTAAATAAATCCCACAATATACCATATAAGCTAAATACTTTTTTATATTAGACTAATATCCTTAATAACATAGCAAGTTTTAATTGAACTCAAAAATACTAAGATGGAGACAGCAGTCCAGCAGCGAGAGGGGTGCTATCCAGTCTTTTGCAGTGAGTGTCACATGTATGATTATCTCCCAGATGGTGAGCAGTTATATGTATGTGCCTGATGAAAACAGCTCCTAGCTCTCAAAGAACGGATCCATTCTCTTGAGGCTAGAGTAGCAGACTTGGAGGAGCTGAGGAAGACAGAGAGGTACATAGAGGAGACCTACAGGGATGTTGCAGAAAAGTCCCACCTCCAGTCTGGCAGCCCCTGTGCTGTCTTGGAGGAGGCAAGTCTCCTAGAAGGACAGCATCATCCTGGTGAAGCAGGAAGTACTCCTATCTGTACCCTTCTCCACCACCGCTAACTCCAGACTCCGCCCCTTCTGCCTCGCAGCACCTTATGCCTGGAACAGACTTCCTGAGCCCATACGCCATGCGCCCTCCCTACCCATCTTCAAGTCCTTACTCAAGGCCCATCTCTTCTCCCTTGCTTTTGGCGCCTAACCAACTTCCCCATTCCTGTTATCTACACTGACTACGTAGTATGTTACCATTAGATTGTAAGCTCTCTTGAGCAGGGACTGTCCCTCCCCGTGTTTAAACTTGTACAGCACTGCGTAACCCTGGCAGCGCTATAGAAATGTTAAGTAGTAGTAGTAGTAGTACTGTAGCCAGGACCTGCCCACCAGGGGATACACTATCCTCTAACACCAAGGATATATCTCCAAGAACTTTTGCCCAGGCAGGAAGGGTTAGGACAGTTGTTGTAGTTGGTGATTCGATCATTAGGCATGTAGATAGCTGGATGGCTGGTGGACATGAGGATCACCTGGTCACTTGCCTGTCTGGTTCGAAGGTGGTTCGAAGGTGGCAGACCTCACGCATTACCTACACAAAATCTTATATAGTGCTGGGGAGTATGCTGTCTTGGTACATGTGGGTACCAATGACATAGGAAAATGTGGGAGGAAAGTTCTGGAAGCAAAATTTAGGATCTTAGGTAGAAAACTCAACTCCAGATCCTCCAGGGTAGCATTTTCAGAGATGCTCCCTGTTCCAAGCGCAGGTCCCAAAAAGCAGGCAGAGCTCCGAAGTCTCAATGAATGGTTGAGATGATAGTGTAAGGATGAGGGATTTAGATTTGTTAGGAACTGGGTGACATTCTGGGACAGGGGGAGACTGTTCCAAAAGGATGGGCTCCACCTTAACCAGGATTGAACCAGGCTGCTGGTGCTAACTTTTAAAAAGGAGATATATCAGCTTTTAAAGTAGAATGGGGGGGGGGGGGGGGGGGGGGGGGGGGGGGGGGGGAAGCCGACAGTCGCCCAGGAGTGCATGGTTCAGTGTGGAGTATCCTTGAAGGATTCTATTGAAACAGAATATTTAGGGAATCCCAGTAAAGAGGTTTCAACGATGCTGAAAGTAAGCCAGGTATGCTTAATGAGAGAGCAGGATAAAGGAGGCACATTATCCCCTTCAACTTCTAAGCAGTTAGTAGATCAAAGGAAAAAACATAATTAAGTGCCTGTATACAAACGCTAGAAGCCTAAAAAATAAGATGGAGAGTTAGAGTATATAGCAATATATGATGAGGTAGATCTAAAAGACATCTCAGAGACTTGGTGGAAGAGGACAATCAATGGGACACTGTGTTATCAGGGTACAAATTGTATCACAACGATAGAGAGGATCAAATTGGAGGGGGGGTGGGTGTTGCGCTATATGTTAAAAAGGGAATTAAGTCAAATAAAATAAACATTCCACATACTACTACTACCACTTATCATTTCTATAGTGCTACTAGATGTATGCAGTGCTTACAATCTAATTAGGACAGACTAACAGGACAAATAAGGGATAAGGGAATTACTAAGTTGGGAATGATAAAACATGGGTACTGAACAAATGAGTAAGGATTAGGAGTGAAAAGCAGCATGGAATCATAAAGCAGCGTGGAATCATTATGGACAGAAATTCCATGTGTGAAGGGAAGGAGTTTTCTTGTATGGTTTTACTACCGTCTGCCAGGACAGAACGGACAGATGAAGAAATGTTTTTCAGAGATTAGAAAGCTGGCAAATTGGGCAACGCTATAATAATGGGTGATTTCAATTATTGCAATATATGGAATTTGTAGAATATAATCACTACAACTTCAAAAATTCTACACTACAATAGTGTTCAAGGGTGAATATAGACTTCAAAAATGAAAGTTGGTGGAGAAAAAAGACCAAGGGTGAAAAAGGAGTGTCCGGTTTCACTGAGGTCTTTTTTCTCCACCAACTTTCATTTTTGGAAGTCTATATTCACCCTTGAACACTGTTAGTGTAGAATTTTTGAAGTTGTAGTGATTTCAATTATTCCAATATTGACTGGATAAATGTTACATCAGGGAGTACCAGGGAAATAAAATTTCTAGATGTAATAAATGAGTGCTTCTTGGAGCAACTGGTCCAGGAACCGAAACGAGAGAGAGCCATATTGGATCGGGTCCTTGGTGTGCAGGGTATAGTGCGACAGGTGGCAGTGTTGGGTCCCCTGGGAAACAGTGATCATAACCTGATCAAGTCTGAGCTATCATCTAGGATGAACCTGCAAAGGAAATCTACTGTAGCTGCATTTAATTTTTGAAAGGGCGACTATAATAAAATGAGGAAAATGGTTAAAAAGAAACTAAAAAGAATCAACTGCAAAGGTTAGGATACTAAATCAGGCATGGACATTATTCAGAAATACCATCTTGGAAGCCCAGTCCAGATGCATTCTACGTATTTGCAAAGGTGAAAAAAAGACAACAGCCAGCATGGTTAAAAGTGAAGTAAAAGAGGCTATTATAGCCAAAGATTGTCCTTCAAAGAATGGAAAATGGACCAAAATGAAAAAAAATAAGAAGCACTGAAAAGTCAGATGCAAAGCATTAATAAGGAAGAATAAAAGAGAAAAGGTATGAGCAAATCTAAATAAATAAATAAATATGAAGAGAAACTTGCCGCAGAGGCTAAAACTCACAGTAACAATGTTTTCAGGTACATCAGAAGCAGAAAGCCGGTGAGGGAATCTGTGGTACTGTTAGATAACGAAGGAGCAAAAGAGGCACTCAGGGAGGACAAGGCCATAGCGGAGAAAATGAATGCATTCTTTGTTTCTGTCTTTATAGAAGAAGATGTAAGAGAGCTGCCTGTACCGGAAATGGTTTTCAAGGGTGATGATGCAGAGGAACTGAAAGAAATCTCGGTGAACCTGGAAGATGTACTGAGCCAAACTGACAAACTAAAGAGTAGTAGACCTGGACTAGATGGCATACAACCAAAGGTACTCAAAGAACTCAAGGATGAAATTGCTGATCTGCTTTCAGTAATATGTAACCTGTTGTTAAAATTGTCCGTAGTACCTGAAGACTGGAGGGTAACCAATGTAACGTAAATTTTTAGGTTTTTAGGGTTGATCTGGGAAATTACAGACCCGTAAGCCTGACGTCACTGTTGGGCAAAACAGTGGAAACTATTATAAAGAGTACTGAAGACACAAGCAAACATGGTTTAATGGAACAGAATGGGTTCAGCCAAGGAAAAGCTTGTCTCACAAAGAGGGGCATAACTGAACGAAAACGTCTTTCTCCATGGGCGTTTATCTCCGAGAACGGGTCCGTGAAGGGGCGGACCGAACCGTATTTTCGAAAAAAAATAGACGTCCATGTTTTATTCGACAATTTGTGAGCTGGGCGTATTTGTTTTTCAGTGATAATGGAAAATGAAAGCGCTCAGCTCAAAAACGAATAAATCCAAGGCATTTGTTTGTGGGAGGGGCCAGGAGTCGTAGTGCACTGGTCCCCCTCACATGCCAGGACACCAACCGGGCATCCTAGGGGGCACTTTTACAAAAACAAAAAAAAAAGGTAAAAGAGCTCCCAGGTGCATAGCACCCTTCCCTTGTGTGTTGAGCCCCCCAAATCCCCCTCAAAACCCACTGCCCACAAGTCTACACCATTACTATAGCCCTAAGGGGTGAAGGGGGGCACCTACATGTGGGTACAGTGGGTTTGGGGGGGTTGGACGACTAAGCATTAAGCAGCACAATTGTAACAGGTGGGGGGGGGGATGGGCCTGGGTCCACCTGCCTGAAGTCCACTGCACCCCCTAACAACTGCTCCAGGGACCTGCAAACTGCTGCCAGGGAGGTGGGTATGACATTTGAGGGTGAAAATAAAAAGTTGTGAAACATCATTTTTTGTGGTGGGAGGGGGTTAGTGACCACTGGGGGAGTCAGGGGAGGCCATCCCCGATTCCCTCTGGTGGTAATCTGGTCATTTAGGGCACTTTTTGGGGCCTTATTCGTGAAAAAAACAGGGTCCAGGAAAAGTGCCCTAAATTCTAGCTACAAACGCATACTTTTTGTCCATTATCGGCGAAAGGCGCCCATCTCTCCTCGGCCGATAACTATGCCCCAGTTCCACCTTCTCCACGCCTCCGACACGCCCCCGTCAACTTTGTACGCTTCCGCGATGGAGTGCAGTTGAAAACGTCCAAAATCGGCTTTCCATTATACCGATTTATTCGTTTTTGTGAGATAAACGTCTATCTCTCGATTTGGGTCGAAATCTAGGCGTTTTTCTCTTTCAATTATAAGGTGGAAAGTTGCTTAATTTCTTTGAAGGTGTGAATCAACATATGGACAAGGGTGAGCCTGTTGATGTAGTGTATCTATTTATTTATTGCATTTGTATCCCACATTTTCCCACCTCTTTGCAGGCTCAGTGTGGCTTACAATACATCGTGAATGATGGAAATACAATTTGTTACAATTTGATTATGGGTTACATGGTGAGGAATTATGAGAAGACAAAATGAAGATAACATTATGAGGCAATAAGAACTATAGGATAGCAATTTGAGGATAACTTCATGTGACATGACACATTTCTAGCTAGATTTTCAAAAAGCTTTTGATAAAGTTCCTCATGAGAGACTTGTGAGAAAATTAAAGATTCATGGGATAGGAGGAAAGGTTCTGGTGTGGATTAGGAATTGGTTATTAGAAAACAGAGGATACGGTTAAATGGTCATTTCTCTCAATGGAGGAGGGTGCACAGTGGAGTGCCACAGGAATCTGTACTGGGACCGGTGCTATTTAACATATTTATAAATGATATGGAAATTGGAATGACGAGCGACGTGATTAATTGTAGATGATACAAAACTATTTAATGTTGTTAAAACATGTACGGACTGTGAAATATTGCAGGAAGACCTTAGGAAATTGGAAGTCTGGGCATCCAAATGGCAGATGAAATTTAATGTGGACAAATGCAAGGTGATGCACATTGGAAAGAATAATCCGAATCATAGTTACCAGATGCTAGGGTCCACCTTGGGGGTCAGCACTCAAGAAAAAGATCTAGGTGTCACTGTAGATAATACGCTGAAATCTTCTCAGTGTGCGTCGGCAGCCAAAAAAGCAAACAAGATGCTAGGAATTATTAGGAATGGGATGGTGAATAAGACCAAAAATACTATAATGCCTCTGTATCGCTCCATGGTGCGACTGCATCTCAAGTATTGTGTTCAGTTCAGGTCACTGTTGTAATCCGTTGGGTTGGTCGT
Organism: Microcaecilia unicolor; assembly: GCF_901765095.1. NCBI lineage: Eukaryota > Metazoa > Chordata > Amphibia > Gymnophiona > Siphonopidae > Microcaecilia > Microcaecilia unicolor. The sequence goes on along the minus strand of NC_044032.1, from coordinate 3,464,785 downwards.
GAGCCCTTGGGCCCTGGCCGAGGCCAAGGGGAGACCGACCCACCACCACACACCTCAGCTATCCAGTACCCCTAAGCTACCCCTCCCCGCAGTCCCTCAGGAAGAAGGGAAATAGGCATACAGGCGGGCCTCATGGCCGAACCGGAACCCACGCACACAGAGCCACTCGTGCGAGCCTCACGGCTGAACTGGAACCCAATCACACACAGGGAGGGGTGAAAGAACCCAGAGGGCCCCCCGGGCCCCAAGATGCCAGACACGCACTGAACACCAGCAATAGGGCAGAGGGAGAAACAAAGGACCAGAGCGGGCCACGCCCACCCAGGGGACTAGCGCAGGACAGGGGAACTAAACACAGCAACCCCCCCCCCCCCCACCAGGGTAGGAAGCCCCAGGCAGAAGCCAGAGGAACCAGACACAAAAGGAAGGCAGAAAGCCTTTGCCTCAAACCCACTGTAGATAGAGGCAAACAGAACACAAAGGGTTAAGCTTGTAGAGCCAGCAGAGAGAGAGAGTTCCATAAATCAACAAACAATCAGAAAGAACGCTTCCCTTCCCCAAGAGGGAGCAGGGCTGATAGAACAAACACACTGGCAGAGGCAGGAACACCATACACACAGTACACAAAGGATTAAACTCACTGAGCCAGCAGGCCGGGACACTGGGAAGAGAAGTCCTTAAAAACAAACAAACAAAGGAGAACGCTCTCACTCAGCCCAGAGCCCCGGAGGCTGAGCAATGCCCAGCCCCCACTAAACAAACGAGCAGCTGACCCTGATTACAGAGCTACGCACACACACACAGCAGCAGCTAACCCAGAGGGAAGGAAAAGAATACTCTAACACAACACAGATCCCTGTCAGAACCTAGAGCACGTTCTGAGAGAAAACTATCAGGCTTTCCAGTTACCACCATGCGTAAGTAACGCAAAAGCAGAGAAACTCTTCAGCTGCAGGCTAAAGTACTATCCCCTGACGTCAGCACAACCCCTGGCAGCCAATCAGAAGAGACGTCCCCCCCTCCCCCTCAGCCAAACCGGCAGAATCATAACAACTGTATCTCAAAAATGATATAGCGGAATTAGAAAAGGTTCAAAGAAGAGCAACCAGAATGATAGAGAGGATGGAACTGCTTCCATACAAGGAAAGGCTAAAGAGGTTACGGCTGTTCAGTTTGGAAAAGAGACAGCTGAGGTCTACATAATCCTGAGTGGTGTAGAAAAGGTAGAAGTAAATCGATTTTTTTACTTGTTCCAACAGAACAAAGACTAGGGGACACTCAAGGAAATTACATGGAAATACTTTTAAAACAAATAGGAACAAATATTTTTTTTACTCAATGGATAATTAGCTCTGGAACTCTTTGCTGGAAGATGTGGTAACAGTGGTTAGCGTATCTGAGTTTAAAAAAGTTTTGAGAAGTTGCTGGAGGAAAAGTCTACAGTTTGCTATTGAGACAGACATGGGGAAGCAACTGTTTGCCCAGGGATACTGGGCTAGTTGGACCATTGGTCTGACCCAGTATGGCTACTCTTATGTTCTCTTACTCTTATGACGCTTACAGGCTCATTTTCGAAAGAGATGGACGACCATCTTTCGACATAAATCGGAACATGGACATCCATCTCCCAAAAACTTCCAAATCGGTATAATCGAAACCCGATTTTGGACGTCTCCAACTGCAGTCTGTCGCAACTGCAGTCCATCGCAAGGACGTCCAAATTAAGGGGGCGTGCCAGAGGCGTGGTGAAGGCGGACTTGGGCATGCATAATACTTGGACGTCTTTGAGCCATAATCGAAAAAAGCAGGGACGTAGTAAAGTAAAACTGGATGTGTTTTTTTTATGAATACGGCACAAAAAGGTGCCTGAAATGACCAGATGACCACCGGAGGGAATCGGGGATGACCTCCCGTTACTCCCCCAGTGGTCACTAACCCCCTCCCACCCTCAAAAAACATCTTTAAAAATATTTTGTGCCAGCCTCTATGCCAGCCTAAGATGTCATACTTAGGTCCATGACAGCATATGCAGGTCCCTGGAGCAGTTTTAGTGGGTGCAGTGCACTTCAGACAGGCGGACCCAGGCCCATCCCCCCCTACCTGTTACACTTGTGGTGGTAAATGTGAGCCCTCCAAAACCCAATGGACCCACATCTAGGTGCCCCCCCCATCACCCGTAAGGGCCATGGTAGTGGTATACAGTTGTGGGTAGTGGGTTTTGGGGGGCTCAGCACACAAGGTAAGGGAGCTATGTACCTGGGCGCAATTTATGAAGTCCACTGCCGTGCCCTCTAGGGTGCCCGGTTGGTGTACTGGCATGTCGAGGGGACCAGCGAACTACGAATGCTGGCTCCTCCCACGACCAAAGGGCTTGCATTTGGTTGTTTCCGAGATGGGCGCCCTTGGTTTCCATTATCGCCAAAAATCAGAAATAACCAAGTCTAGGGACGACCATCTCTAAGGACGACCTAAATTTCAAGATTTGGGCGTCCTCGACCATATTATCAAAACGAAAGATGGACGTCCATCTTGTTTTGATAATACGGGTGTACGTCCATCTTGTTTCGATAATACGGGTTTCCAAGCCCCTCCCTTTCAATTATGCCCCTCCACGTATTCACTTCTGTGATTTTCTGTTTAACTAATCCTCACTAATTTTTGTTAAAAACAAAAAAAGAAATATACTACCTGTGTGTCTCTACATGCTAATAAATGGGAAACGTGTCAGCTATGTTTCTTTAAAAAGGGGGGGGGGGGGGGGGGGGGGGAAGAGCTGGCCAGACTCACAATGTTATGCATTCCTCTGTGTTATTTTTTTTTTTAACTATTTGTCATTTTTCTCCCAGATAAGTGAGAGACTCCTCAGCAGTAATGTTTTTCTTTTGTCACGGTTTCAAACAAAAGAATTAAGAGGATCATGATTCCAAGTTGATTGTTTTCTCATTTTTTGTTTTTGCTTTCTGTTAAGCAATTGTAAATGTGATTTTAGTTCAGAATTGTTTTCTTTTGCATGCATATTTTTATACCGAACTCAGTATAAATCTTTTTTTATTATTTTTCATTTTTGCAGAGTGCACAGTGGTTTCTTGTTGATTTTTTTTTCTTTTGAGGAAAAAACAATTATCAAGTAACCTTTTTATTTATTATTATTATTTTATTATTATTTATTGCATTTGTATCCCACATTTTCCCACCTATTTGCAGGCTCAATGTGGCTTACAGAGTTTTGTTATGACATAGTCTGCAATTCCATAGGATTTCTCTTCTGCCAGGATTAGGAGGAGCTGGAATTGCAGGGATGTAAAGTGTGTGTGTGTGTGAGGGGGGTGGGGTGGGGGGGACAGAAATCCTGCAATACCCTGTACTATGGTTCCAAGTATACTTGCGCCTTTGGAAAAGGTAGCCTGGTATTTAGAGCTTTCTTTTTCCATGTGTTTTTCTTCAGCTACTGAGTCCAAGGGTGTGTGCCCCCGTGACTTTCCAAGATTTCCTTTGTCCACTCCCATTTCCTGTTAAGCCACTGGGACTTGCTTAGTCGATACATAGAATGGTTTAAGGTGCTTTCCATATTACTTGCTATCCAAAGGAGTCACATATGTAGGCAGCCTACCTTTGACCTCATGGTTTTTTCATATACTTTTAGCCATTAACAACTGTTTGGTTTACTCAATGAACTCTTTCATTCTGCTTTATACCTTTGCCTCTCTACATCTTATAGTCCTTGCTGTTTTTGGCTCTACACTTTTTTTTAGAGTTTATCAATAGGTTTCTAGCTTCAGTTAAAATTTAATGCCAAGAAGTGTACAGTGATGCACTTGGGGTGCAGAAACCCGAAAGAGAGATACCGGATAGGAGGGGAGAGATTAGTAAGCTCGATTCAGGAGAGAGACCTTGGGGTGTTGGAGTCTGAGGATCTGAAGGTGAAGAAACAATGCGACAAGGCAACAGCCGTGGCCAGAAGGATGCTAGGCTGAGTAGAGAGGGGCATAACCAGCAGAAGAAAGGAGGTATTGATGCCCCTCTACAAGTCGTTGGTGAGGCCCCACTTGGAGTATTGTGTTCATTTTTGGAGGCCGTATCTTGCTAAAGATAGAAGCAGTGCAAAGAAAAGCTTAAAAAAATGGTATGGGATTTGCGTTGCAAACAGTACAAGGAAAGACTTGCTGACCTGAACATGTATACCTTAAGAGGAAAAGAAAAACAGAGGTGACATGATACAGACGTTCAAATATTTGAAAGATATTAATCCACAAATGAACCTTTTTCGGAGATGGGAAGGCGGTAAAACTAGAGGACATGAATTGAGGTTTAAGGGGGGTAGACTCAGGTGTAATGTGTGATAAGGAAGAGGCTGTCCTACCCTGGTTAGGCCCCTAGAGGGCGCTAACCCCCTAAAAATGTCCAGGGAGAAGGGCTAGGTGAGTCACAAAAAAGGGAGCCAGAAAGGGGATGTATAGCTGGAGGTCGCTAGGACCGGGGAGAGTCCTGGGGATAGAAACAGGTGCAGCAGGTTATGGGCTGGGTCCTGTTTGGCCATGAACCATTTAATACCCCACCTGAGTTATGAGGGGGGAGAGAGAAGAGCCAGCAGCTGCAGAGAAGGGCTAATAGCTGAAGCAGGAGGATCCCCATGAGAAGGACTGGCTGTGCCTTATGTCCCGGTGGTGAAAAGACTGGGTGTCAGATGTAAAGACTGGGTGTCTAGAACTGTGTGTTCCCAAGAAGGAAGCTGGCTGGGGTAAGAAGGCCCTAGAGCCCTGATGGCGAACCTATGACACGCGTAGCCATTTTCGGTGACACGCGGAGAAGCAGCGGAGTTCCTTGAGCGCGACCTCCCTCCCCCGGCGAAATCACCCCCCCCGGTGCATGTTTACCCGCTGGAGGGGGGTGCCGTGTGCGCTCCTATTGGCTCCCTCCCTGCTGCTCCCTCTGCCCCGGCTCCTGCACGGCCGTTAGGGGATCTTTGATCTCACTTCCGGCCGGCGGAGCAGAGAGCAGCGGAATGCCGTGGGGGACGCATCTCTGAGGGCCCTGTGATCACCATTACCCGCAACCATCATCCAATCTACTGTTCTGGGGTGTCGTGGATTTGTAATTGACCATCATTACTGAGATAGGTGAGGGGGAGGCTGGGAGAGGCGAGGGCATGTGCTATGGGTGCCGTTTCCCGCCATTAGAAATAGCGGCAGCCGTCTTAATTTACATAAGGTGGTCAGTTAGGCTAGTTAACCCCTAATTGCCTGCAGGGCTAACAGGCTATCTATAATTCTATCTTCTGTCACTGCCCCCCTGATGGAGAACCCAAAAAATAAAAACCAAGGTTAAGTAAAGGAAGTGGTAGTAGCAGTAGCCGACCCTTTCAAGAGACATGGACCGAGATGTATGGCATTATAGAAAAAAATGGCAGATCATTTTGCGTTCTATGTACTGAAACGGTAGTAAGCAGAACGTGGAATATAAATAGACATTTTGAAACTAATCATTCCCAGCTCTTGAAAAAAAGTGAGGATGAAAGGAAGGAATACATTTCCAGGCAGCTACACTTTTATAAGAGCCAATCTAATTCCATCCTTACATTTGTAAAAGGTTCTACAAATTTAACATCTGCAAGTTTGAGCATTGCTCACTCCATAGCTCAGCATGGAAAAGCACTCAGTGAGGGAGGATTTATTAAAGAAACTCTCCTAAGATGTGCACCAGTTCTATTTCACGATATGCAGAATAAAGATGCAATTATTAAGAGAATATCTGAGTTACCAGGAAATTTGGAGTGCCTGGATCCGATTACCAGACACTTTTAGCACCCTGAAAAATATAGCAATGGCTTTACTCACAATTTTTCCCTCTACGTACTTTTGTGAAACCTTATTCTCAGCGTTAAATAATATCAAAATCAACAAAAGAAACAGATTGAAAGATGAAGTTAGTAGCGCTTGCTTGGGCTTGAAGTGTACAAAATACCAACCTTCAATTGAAGATTTAGCCAATGAAATTCAGCAACAAAAAAGTCACTAATAGGCAGATTAGTTAAAGAATTCCCCCTCCCCCTCACTTGTCTTAGTTCACGGCACCCCACACAAATTAAATAATATCAAGACCAATAAAAGAAACCGACTGACAGATGAACAAAGAAGTCACTAAGCAGGTAAGTTAAATAATTAGGTTTTGGTTTATTAAATACAGTTATATATTACAATTATACATTTTTGTTATTTAAACTATAAATATCGCAAAATTATGGGTTTTTTTCTCGAAGTGACACACCACCCGAGTTATGCTCGGTTTTTTGGCGAATTTTGACACACCAAGCTCAAAAGGTTGCCCATCACTGCCCTAGAGAGTATCAAGAATAAGAACTATGTGTTCAAAGAGGTACTGTGTGTCCCAGAGGAAAAGACTGTGTCTAGAACATTGAAGAAGTACTGTGTGTCCCAGATGAAAAGGCTGTGTGTCTAGAACAGTGAAGAGGGACTGTGTGTCCGGGACTGAGTTAATAGTGAGTACTGTGTGTCCCAGAGGAAGGGACGGTGTGTCTAGAACAGTGAAGAGGGACTGTGTGTCCGGGCCTGAGTTGGTGCTGAGCCCAGGTGCCTGGGTGAGAGGGCTCAGGGGGAAGAAATCTATGGGTATTGAACTGTGCAAGAAGAAATGTTTAAAATGGAAGATTGCACTGAGTAGGAAGAAATGAAATGGTTAAGCTGGAAGAACTATTTAAGCTTGTGAAAGTGTTTTAAGCTAAAAGAAGTGTGCCCCAGAGGCTGGAATAAAGATTTGTTTGAGATGAGACCTGACCATGTGTTGCTTGTTTGAGAACCAGGTCATCCCGAGTAGAAAGGGGTAGGAGCATAATTTGCATAAAATCTGCATATTGTGAACCAGCTCACCCTGAGTGAGAGAGGGACCTGGGATCCTGAGGTGGGAGCTTCATCATCACATTCCAATAGCCTCATCATCTTCACAAATGTCAGGAAGTATTTTAGGGTGGTAGATATGTGGAATGCCCTCCCGCGGGAGGTGGTGGAGATGAAAACGGTAATGGAATTCAAAAATGCGTGGGATAAACACAAAGGAATCCTGTTTAGAAGGAATGGTTCCATGGAATCTTAGCGGAGATTGGACGGAGACGCCGGTAATTGGGAAAGAAAACGGGAGCTGGGCAGACTTCTACGGTCTACGCCCTGATCGTGACTGGATAGGGATGGGCTGGAGTGTAAATTTTAAGGGGCTTTGATGTTAGCTTCAGAACTTAGTACAAGAACAGTACTGGGCAGACTTCTGCGGTTTGTGCCCTGAGAAAGGCAAGGACAAATCAAATTCGGGTATACATATCAAGTATCACATACCATGTAAAATGAGTTTATCTTGTTGGGCAGACTGGATGGACCTTGCAGGTCTTTATCTGCCGTCATTTACAATGTTACTATATTACTGCCTGCTTGTCCTCGGAGAATAAAGATTAGCAACACAGTAAACACCTTGGAGGGAATGGAAAGCATGATGAGTGATTAACAAAAATGGCAAAATTGGGCTGATGCTTGGCAGTTAAGCTTTAATGTGAAAAAATGTGGGGTGATGCATTTGGGGTGCAGAAATCCAAAAGAGCTATATGCAACAGGAGGCCCCTTGCTGTTACCCCCCCTCCCCCCATTAACCTGTTATTCCATTTCATTTTTTACCCTTTCACTGTCTGAGTCACTTTTCCTTTGTTTTGTCTCACCCCCACCAATAGAGAACTGGGCATAAAGGAACATTACCATATTCCAGTTTAGCTATGGTTGAGGAACTCCAGCTGGCTAACCAGGAAAAGCAAAATGGCTAAACTGTCAAACCTAAAGCTGATTTTCCTTCCTCTTTCTCTTTTCTGTGGTCTGACTCCACAAAGATGCTGATAGTTCCCTTGGGCTCACTGCCTAAGCTCCTGCACGCTAGTCTCTCACTGGCTGCCCCTCTGTGCACACCAGCTGGAAGGGGTGAGAGAGGGACAAGAGAATAAGACCAGAATCAGGAAAAAGTAATTTTATTCCTGACAGAAGCCTAGTGCCAGAACATGCAGTTAATTACTCCACGGAAGCTGGTCCTGCCCAGTGCTGCTCCCTTACAGTTCAGGCCTTCTTACCCTCCTGATCCCATTGCACATATTCAGAGAAGTCTTCTGGGATCCAGGAATTCTGCCAGGGTCAAATGCGCCCAAGAGCTCTTTCCCTCCATTGCCTCAGGTACGAACTTAGATTGTGAGCCCTCCTGGGACAGAGAAATATCCTGTGTACCTGAATGTAACTCACCTTGAGCTGTAACGGTATCAGTTTATTACTGAAATATGTAGCATATTTGCTGGATATATATACAGCAATATATTTGTGTATCTTTTAAAAATATATATTTGACACTGCAGCAGAGAAAATAGTCTCATTCCAAAAGCCCCCTTCCCTCTCCCTTTGGGGCCTCACCTTGCCTTTTCTCATTCCTCAAAACAAAAGACTTAAGACTGCTTTATCAACACAACAAAGATTGGACCTAACCAGAGGATGCAAGGAGGCAGAGAGTCTGGAGAATCCATTGAAGACAAAAGACTTCAAAGGGTGGACCATAAACAGGACATTTGCTTGTCAAAGGTATACCTGCCCCTCCCATCAGCTTCCAGACATGTGCAGAAAGAAAGGACTTGTAATGTGTATCTGCCCCAGAGACTGAACAGGACATCAAAAGACATTTGCCAGCAAAATCCAGACTAAGGCTCGTGATGTCATAAGACATGAGACCAACTCAGGGGTCGTGTGCAGACATGAGACTACATTAACCATAATGCCTTGCAAAATATCCAAGACATGCACACACCATGCTTCTCTGCTAACATTATAAAAGGCCTGGAAACAGCCCAGCTCGCTCTCTTGGGACCTGCCGCTCTTGGAACCTGCCTCTCTTGGGACCTGCCTCCTCTGGAAACCTGCCTCTCTTGGAAACTGCTGCTCTCTTTGGGGTCCGCTCCGCTGAAGCCTTGCTCCTAAAACATGTGCTTACCTAATGCTGTTCATACTGTGTAACAAGGACTTGTGAGTAACAACTTTTGATCTACCTGCTACTTTGTTCTATTTTAAGCACAGATTACCTGTAAAGATCCCTTTTAAAACCTACCTCTCGTGTGCAATTGTAAATTAAATCAATCTTTTTGAAGCTAAAAATATGGTCTCTTTGTGTTCTGAATATATATATACTTAATTTATTTAATTTATTGCAATTATCACCTTTGGTGATTGGTGGAGAAATCAATATAAATACAGCACCTGCTCTTAAATTATAAGCAGTGGCGAGTTGCTCTAGAGCTATTTTCCCCAAAATAACTCATTTCTTCCAACATATTAATTCGTGGCGAATGTGGGCAGAAAGTCTAACAGAGCTACTACTGAAAAAGGTGTGAGCAAAATCCCCCCCCCCCCCCCCCCAAAAAAAGGCAACAATTTTGTAAAAAATTCTAGAGCCCAATATTCAGCCTGCAGTGATCACTGATCGCTACCTGCGTTAAACCCAGATATTCAGTGCCAGCACTAAACTGGCCAAGTCTGTCTCTGCTCCGGAATGCCGTCAAAATAGCCGATTTTCAGTTTGGCACTAACTGGTTAAGTGCTACTGAACAGGCAATTTAACCAGTCAGGAGCTGCTTCTGGCCAGTTAAATCAGCCCCCTAATCTATTCTGACTAATGCTATTTTTTTTCTTTCTTAAATTGGTGATAAATCGGCAAATTTATTTCTGAAGGTTTGGCTTCCTGTGCCTCTCCTATGCAGCACCTACGTAAGAGTGACTTGATTGCATGTACAAGTCAGGAATTAAGTGGTCCAGGACATGTTTTAACATAGTGGCCCATGTACATAGGAGCCAGCTCTGAGGGTACTGTGGGTGCCAATATTACTACTACTACTACTTATCATTTCTATAGCGCTACTAGACGTACGCAGCGCTGTACACTTGAACATGAAGAGACAGTTCCTGCTCGACAGAGCTTACACTCTAATTAGGACAGACAAACAGGACAAACATGAGATAAAGGAATATTAAAGTGAGGATGACAAAATAAGGGTTCTGAACAAGTGAATAAGGGCTAGGAGTTAAAAGCAGCATCAAAAAGGTGGGCTTTTAGCTTAGATTTGAAGACGGCCAGAGATGGAGCTTGACGTACCGGCTCAGGAAGTCTATTCCAGGCATATGGTGCAGCAAGATAAAAGGAACGGAGTCTGAAGTTAGCAGTGGAGGAGAAGGTTGTAGATAAGAGAGATTTACCCAGTGAACGGAGTTCCCTGGGAGGAATGTAGGGAGAGATGAGAGTGGAGAGATACTGAGGAGCTGCAGAGTGAATGCACTTATAGGTCAATAAGAGGAGTTTGAACTGTATGTGGAAATGGATAGGAAGCCAGTGAAGTGACTTGAGGAAAGGGTTAATATGAGCATAACGACACTGGCGGAATATTAGTCATGCAGCAGAATTTTGAACAGATTGAAGAGGAGAGAGATAGCTAAGTGGGAGACCTGTGAGAAGCAAGTTGCAATAGTCTAAGTGAGAGGTGATGAGTATGGATGAGGGTTCTGGTATTGTGCTCAGAAAGGAAAGGGTGAATGTTGCTGATATTATAGAGAAAGAAACGACAGGTTTTAGCAGTCTGCTGAATATGTGCAGAGAAGGAGAGGGAGGAGTCGAATATGACCCCAAGGTTATGAGCTGATGAGACTGGAAGGATGAGATTGTTATCCACAGAAATAAATGGGGGAGGAGGAGATGTTGGTTTAGGGGGAAAGATAAGAAGCTCAGTCTTGGTCATGTTTAGTTTCAGATGGCGCTGAGACATCCAGGCAGCAATGTCAGACAGGCAGGCTGATACTTTGGCCTGGATTTCGGCTGAGATTTCTGGTGTGGAGAGGTAGATCTGGGAGTCATCAGCGTAAAGATGATATTGAAACCATGGGATGAGATCAGAGTACCAAGGGAAGAAGTATAGATGGAGAAAAGAAGAGGTCCCATCCCTGAGGTACACCAGGTGACAGTGGGATAGAAGGAGAGGAGGATCCACTAGAGTATACACTAAAGGTACGCTGGGAGAGATAAGAAGAAAACCAGGAAAGAACAGAGCCCTGAAATCCAAGTGAGGACAGCGTATCATTGGCAGAATATTCAGCAAATTCCTTGCTGTGTCGAGGGAGGTATAATTTCTGTTCGGTTTAGCACTCCTAATTGTGTTCAAAAGTTGGCTCCTGTGCCCACGTAGCTTTGGTTCACTGTGACGTACTTGACTCCAATCCGTGGTGTATCAGCAGGCCAGCAGAGTTTTGAAGCTGTGCAAATCTCCACCTATCTGATACTGCCTGATGTGTGCTAGATCCCACTGCTGTGCTGCGCAGCTTCACAGATGGACCTATCTGCATTCACAGCATGCAACAGCAAATCAATGGTTACTCTTGATACCTAAATATATTATGCATACCAAAACTTAATACATAAAAATATTTATTTATTTATTTGCTGCACTTGTATCCCACATTTTCCCACCTATTTGCAGGCTCAATGTGGCTTACAAAATGTTATAGCAACATGTACTAGCAACATGTACTCATTATAGGATAAGAATTTCAAAATACAGATGGGTACATAGAATATCAAAGCAATCATATTAATGGAATAATAATTTTACAATTATTACAAATAAGAGTGCATAAGTAAATCATATTGGATTGGAAGTGGATTGAAAGATCAACATAACATAACATAATGATATCAGGACAAGATATAATATTCAGTCGTGAGGATGTAATTGGGATGAACAGATAGGAGGGATCCTTAATAGTTGTGATTGGAATAATTAGGAAGTCAGATCGTTATGGGGAATCTTTATTCTACGCCTTTATTAATAAGTAGGTCTTTAATAACTTTCAGAAGGTTGTCACGTCGTGTGTCGTTTTTATGGCAATCGGTAATTCATTCCATAGTTGCGTGCATAGTCCTCTGCAATTGGGATAATGAAGGTTGAGTCCAGTGTGTTAATTTGTATCTTGGAATAAAGGTTTGATTTTATTACACACGTCTGCTCCGGTTTCTTGGAAGAGCCCATCTTTCCTACTCTTTGCTTTGTATAATGAAGGTTTAAGCAGGTGCGTGATGAACTTTTATTGTATCTCTCTGGTAAGTCAATCAGGTCTGACATGTATGATGGGGCATCTCCATAAATGATTTTATGGACCAAGGTACATATCTTGAATGCAATACGGTCCTTCAGTGGGAGCCAATGCAGGCTTTCTCTAAAGGGTATGGAGGTAGCTTTCAAATCTGCACCATTTGGTGCAATGTTCTCAGGTATTTCTACCTTTGGGGGTTGCACCAATTCTCATAGAAAAATATGACCAAACTTTCCCGGGCAGCAAGAACGTGTGTAAATGCTAATTTAGGTCCATGCAATTACAACAGCTGAATGGCTGCCATAAATGCCCCTGTCTGCAAAGTAACCATGCGTAAGGCTACTTACATCAGTATTCCATAAAGAAAAGTAAGCACCTATCTTTCCACAGGGAGATGGTGAAAATGAAAATGGTGACAGAATTCAAGCACGCGTGGGATAAACAAAGGAATCCTGTTCAGAAAGGAATGGATCCTAAGGAGCTTAGCCGAGATTGGGTGGCAGAGCCGGTGGCAGGAGGTGGGGATAGTGCTGGGCAGACTTACACAGTCTGTGCACTGAAAAGGACAGGTACAAATCAAGGTAAGGTATACACAAAAAGTAGCACATATGAGTTTATCTTGTTGGGCAGACTGGATGGACCATGCAGGTCTTTTTCTGCCGTCATCTACTATGTTACTATGTTACAGTAGGTGCCTCCTTATTGAATTACAGTGGAGATGACCAAGAACCAGGGTGCAGCCAGAATTCTTCCTTAAAAATCTTGATATGATCATGCACGTACTGGAATGTTGTTCTGTGTAATCAACATTGACATCACAAATATTTTATGTGTTTGCGAGGCTGATATTCATCGGCAGATTAACATTCCAGCAAGGGCACAGATGTGTTTGACACAGAACTTTGTATACAATTACCTAACTGCATCGGAGGACTAAATTTTCTCATTATCTTCACCTTAGAAGTCGTGTGCTCCGCCCATCAGCACATGGCTCTAACGCATGGTTTTCTGCATCGGCCCCTCAGTGCTCATACAGGCTTCTATTAGTCCTTTGGCTGCTGAAACAAGAGTTACCCAAATATGCAGATTATAAAGCAGGAAAACATAACTACGGTTTATCATTATACATAACCACATACACAAACTTCAGGCAGTAATTGTCCTTTTTCATACTATATCAAAACATATGCCAATTAAAACCTTCTGAACAGAGGCTGAGGTACCAGAACATAGGTTACATGAAAATTAAAAGTTAGTTAGAAAATAAAACATACTAGCTATAATTTAGTGTTTTTTTGCAGCATTATTCCACTTGAATGCACAGACATAAAGTTTAACTAACAACAAATAAACGATATTGTAAAGACTCCTAGGGTTCTGCCTTGCTTACATGTCAGAGACCTCTAGTGGCTCTACAAGAATACTGTGCTCTGACGTATTTATACCCCTGCAGCTTCTAGAACAAGGGGAGGGGTCTACCAGGGAGGAAACAGTAGGAGACCCTTTTTGGAGGGAAAATGGGACGGAAAAACTCAAGGAATGACTAAAGAGTTTAGGGCAGGAGAAGACATAGTTGAGGGGACATATGGAGGGGCATGATTGAACGAAAACGTCTATCTCCATGGGCGTTTATCTCCGAGAACGGGTCCGTGAAGGGGCGGACCGAACCGTATTTTTGAAAAAAATAGACGTCCATGTTTTATTCGACAATTTGTGAGCTGGGCGTTTTTGTTTTTCAGTGATAATGGAAAATGAAAGCGCCCAGCTCAAAAACGAATAAATCCAAGGCATTTGTTCGTGGGAGGAGCCAGGATTCGTAGTGCACTGGTCCCCCTCACATGCCAGGACACCAACCGGGCACCCTAGGCACTTTTACAAAAACAAAAAAAAAAGGTTAAAGAGCTCCCAGGTGCATAGCACCCTTCCCTTGTGTGTTGAGCCCCCCAAATCCCCCTCAAAACCCATTGCCCACAAGTCTACACCATTACTATAGCCCTAAGGGGTGAAGGGGGCCACCTACATGTGGGTACAGTGGGTTTGGGGGGGTTGGACGACTAAGCATTAAGCAGCACAATTGTAACAGGTAGGGGGAGGGATGGGCCTGGGTCCACCTGCCTGAAGTCCACTGCACCCCCCTAACAACTGCTCCAGGGACCTGCATACTGATGCCAGGGAGGTGGGTATGACATTTGAGGGTGAAAATAAAAAGTTGTGAAACATCATTTTTTTTGTGGTGGGAGGGGGTTAGTGACCACTGGGGGAGTCAGGGGAGGTCATCCCCGATTCCCTCCAGTGGTTATCTGGTCATTTAGGGCACTTTTTGGGGCCTTATTCGTGGAAAAACAGGGTCCAGGAAAAGTGCCCTAAATTCTCGCTAAAAACGCATATTTTTTTTCCATTATCGGTGAAAGGCGCCCATCTCTGATCGGCCGATAACCACGCCCCAGTTCCGCCTTCACCACGCCTTCGACACGCCCCCGTCAACTTTGTACGCTTCCGCGATGGAGTGCAGTTGAAAACGTCCAAGTTTGGCTTTCGATTATACCGCGTTATTCGTTTTTGGGAGATAAACGCCTATCTCCCGATTTAGGTCGCAATATAGGCGTTTTTGTCTTTCGATTATAAGCTGGATGATATCAGCTTATACAATCCTGAGTGGAGTGGAATGGGTATATGTGAACTGATGATTTACTTTTTCAAAATGTACGACACAGTAATACATTTATAACAAACAGAAAATGTTTTTATACTGTCTACTACACTAATAACACTATGGAGCCCTTTTACAAAGCCACACTAAAAAGTGGCCTGACGTAGCTCCAACACGGGTCTTTGCTGCGCACTGAGGCCACTTTTAGTGCTGTCACGATAAGACAGATGTTTCTATTTTTCCAATAATGGCCATACGCCATATAGTGAAGATACTTACCTGTAGCAGGTATTCTCCGAGGACAGCAGGCTGAATATTCTCACAAGTGGGTCGCCGTCCGCGTTGGCCTGGGAACCAGCATTTTGCAAAAGTAAAAAAGTTTGCCAGAGCCTTCTGGTGTGCATGCAGCGCACATGTGCGGCCCAATTTCCCGCCCATCGCAGTTAAGTCTAAAGTAAAAAGAATTAGACAACTCCAAGGGGAGGTGGGTGGGATTATGAGAATATTCAGCCTGCTGTCCTCGGAAAATACCTGTTACAGGTAAGTATCTTCGCTTTCTCCGAGGACAAGCAGGCTGCTTGTTCTCACATGTGGGGTATCCCTACCATCCAGGTTCACTCAAAACAAACATTGGTCAATTGGGCCTTGCAACGGTGAGGACATAACATTGGTTGACCTGAAACTATATACAACTAGCTGAGAGTGCAGCCTGGAACAGAATAAAATGGGCCTAGGTGGGTGGAGTTGGATTCTGAACCCCAAACAGATTCCGCAGCACCGACTGCCCAAACCAACTGTCGCATCGGGTATCCATCTCAAGGCAGTAGTGGGATGTGAATGTGTGGACTGAAGACCACGTTGCAGCTTTGCAAATCTCTTCAATGGAGGCTGATTTCAAGTGAGCCACTGACGAAGCCAAGGCTCTGACATTATGAGCCGTGACATGGCCCTCTAGAATCAGCCCAGCTTGGGCATAAGCGAAGGAAATGCAATCTGCTAGATAATTGGAGATTGTGCGTTTTCCGATGGCGACTCCCCTCCTGTTGGGATCAAAAGCAACAAATAACTGGGCAGACTGTCTGAAGGGCTTCGTCTGCTCCACATAAAAGGCCAATGCTCTCTTGCAGCCCAAGGTGTGCAAGCTGCTTTCGCTAGGGTGGGCATGAGGACAGGGAATGAATGTTGGCAAGACAACTAACTTGTTCAGATGGAACTCCGACACCATCTTCGGCAGGAACTTAGGGTGCTTGCAGAGGACTACTCTGTTGTGATGAAACTTAGTGCAAGGTGCATCCACTACTGAAGCTCACTGACCCTATGAGCTGAAGTAACAGCCACCAAGAAAACAACCTTCCAGGTCAAGTACTTCAGATGGCAGGAAATCAGTGGCTCAAAAGGAGCTTTCATCAGCTGGGTGCGAATGACATTGAGATCCCATGACACTGGAGGAGGTTTGATAGGGGGCTTTGACAAAAGCAAACCTCTCATGAAGTGAACAACTAAAGGCTGTCCAGAGATAGGCTTATCCTCTACACGCCGATGATAAGCACTAATTGCAATGAGGTGAACCCTTACAGAGTTGGTCTTGAGACCAGACTCTGCCAAATGTAGAAGGTATTCAAGCAGGGTCTGAGTAGGACAAGAAAGAGGTTCTAGGGCCTTGCTGTCACACCAGATGGCAAACCTCCTTCACTTCAAAGAGTAACACCTCTTCGTGGAATCTTTCCTGGAAGCAAGCAAGACTCGGGAGACACCCTCTGAAAGACCCAAGGAGGCGAATTCTAAGTTCTCAACATCCAGGCCATGACAGCTTATCCTTCACCTCCATAGGGAATGGAATGGCCGCAGCCATTTCCCGAACAAAAGATGAAAAAGAGAGACTCTCAGTAGGAGACCGTCTCCTTTCAGGTGGAGGGAAAGGTTCAGAGGGAATCCCAAAAGGCTCATCAGAGGAAAAGTATCTGGGATCTTCCTCTGACTCCCACAAGTGCGCCTTTTCAGTATCGGAAAGCACTTCCCTAAGTGAGCTCCGAGACTGAGCCTGCCTTGACGCCGAGGAACGACGTCCTTGATGGCGATGTTGAGAAGCCAACGCCCGCATGGACTCCGGTGAAGCTTCTTCCACCAACGCCGAAGGGGAGTCGACCTGGGTGGCAGCCAACTCAGGAGCCTCAACCGGCACTGAAGACAGAGATCTAATCGCAGGTGAAGGGCCACACGCCGCTGTAGCAGACGGCATGGAAGATGCAAGCACCCCTGATGACGAAGCAGATTGGTGCAGCAGTCCTTCCAGAAGCTCTGGAAGTAGAGTCCAAATGCGCTCATCGAAAGCCGCCATCAGAGTAGGCTGGGGGGCCAGTGGAGCAGCCAGTGGCAGAATCGGTTGAGGCTCAGGAGCAGGTACCGGGCTGCTAAGAGGCCAGCGCATCGGCACCTCCTATATGGAGGGGGAGCGGTCCTCTCGGCGCCGATGCTTCTCGGGTGCCGAATCCTTCGACGCCCAGGAGCTCCCAGCACCGTGTGTCTAAGAAGAACGGTGACGGTGCTTGTTTGCCTTCACTTGATGCTCATCACCGAGGCTCCTCGGTGCTGATGAGGACAACGTCGAATCCTCATGTCGCCTCAGGGTTGGGTCTGACAATGGTCGGTCCCGGGGGTCCTGCACAGCAGAAGGCCTCGAGGCAGGTGGAGACGCACTCGATGCCTCACTGCTCCCAGGGTGTCCTGATTGGGCTTCTCGAGCTAGTTGTGTCCATTTCTTCATACGAAGACACACAGCACAATGAGCTGGACTATGGTCGGGTCCAAGGCACTGAATACACCGAGTATGGGTAACGGTACCTGAGATGGTCCGGTTGCACCGAGTACAACATTTGAACCTACTGGGTGTCTTCGATGAAATGGAAGGAAAAATGGCTCCGGCGAAATCTAAGGACTTGATTGTGCTTGAAGTAAAAAAGGCACAAAAAACAAAAGGGAGAAACCCGACCATGCGGCCTAAAAACAAAAAAGAAAGGCAACTTAAAATTGGACAGAAAAGAACTGAAAAATAAAAGGAAAACACACTTTCCTTTTTTTTTTTTTTTTTAAAACAAGACGAAAACAAATGAAAATAAGGCGATAAAAATCACAAAAAAATGAAGGCTCTTTCCCGGGCAGAAAACGAGGAGCACAGGAGGAACCTGCCACACCTCATTGCGGAAAAGAAAGAACTGAGGTATGCGCTCACGTGACAGGCAGGGAAAACTAGTCCGCACGTGCAGGCTCTAGCAAACTTTTCTGCTTTTGCAAAATGCCGGTTCCCGGGCCGAAGCGGACATCGACCCATTTGTGAGAATATTACAGCCTGCTTGTCCTCAGAGAATTCCCCATTACAGCAGATCCACAAGCATATGAGCCCTTACCACCACCTATTCTGTAGTTGGTAAGAGCTCACACGCTAATTCTGCGCTAATCAATTAACACACGGCAATACCCATGTAATAATTGATTAGCATAGCTGCACCCACTCTCCACCCCCAAACAAGCTCAGCACTAAAATATAAATTTTATTTTTTACCATGTGGGTAGCGCACGCACATGGAAAAACTACCATGGGCCACCTCAGCACGCCCCATGATAGTGCATTTTAACATGTGGTAAGCACATGTTAGTGGTTACTGCCACTTAGTAAAAGAAACTTTTAGCTTCCTAAAAGCTAGAGTAACAATTTTTTAAAACATTTCCTGAGGGGAGATTGTAACATAGTAAGTGGCAGCAGATAACGACCTGAACGGTCCATCCAGTTTGCCCAACAGTCACATTCATTTTCAATTCTAGATTAAATCATCAATGAACCTGATATTATATACTTGATCATGGTCTTTCTTTGCTGTTTCAGGGACACAGACCGTAAAAGTCCGCCCGGCTCTGTCCTTATCTTCCAGCTACTGGAGTCGCCGTCAAAGCCCACTCCAGCCTATCCAAATCCGTCTTGTCATTTATTTATGGGACTTAACATAACATACATAACATAGTAGATAACAGCAGATAAAGTCTGCCCAGTACTGTCCTCACGTTCCAAATTATTAGAGTTTCAATCGAAGTCCTCTCCAGCACATCACATCCTAAACCGGATTGCTATAGGTGGGACATAGACCGTACAAGCCAGCCCAGCACCAGCCTTAGTTTTTATACCAAGAGTTGCCATCTAAGAACCATTTGACATGCAAATACATATGCAAACCTTTAAGTTTTGTTTTTTAATATCATTCATTTTCTAATTAGAGACCCTCCACGCCTTTTTGAATTCTGCTACAATCCTTGAATGTAAGCCCTCACCAGAATTCCAAATCTGTCTTTTCTTCTCTGTCCTTTATAACTATGGGTCTAAAGGCAATCCTTCTGTGTATCAGTATCACCCTAGAACACTACTTCTCCAAGCCATCCATCATCTTTGTAAGCTTGATTTTTTTTTCTGTGTACATTAGTAAATCCTTTCTGAGAACACCTCCCACTCCCCACTCTGGCGATTCTCATTTCCTCAGTTCAGCCCTTTTTCTCACTGAATTTTTCTCTAAGTCTCTTCCTTGTTTAGGTACAACTGGAGCCTGAAGCAATAGGTGTATCTTGTTTCTGATTTGCTGATACCCTACTGTCTCTTACGACCCTCCAGTCAACCCCAAAATCTTTGCACTGAAAAATCCAATTGGATTCCATTAGGAGCTCTTGCTTAGTGCAGTGGTTCTCAACCCAGTCTTCAAGGCACACCCAGCCAGTCATGTTTTCAGGATATCCACAATGAATATGCATGAGATAGATTTGCAAACCAAGAAGGCAAAACCAACCAAAAAACTACTGTACACCACTACAATAGCCCTTATGCCAAGTATCTGCTTGCTGCTCTAATAGGACATAAGAATTTTAGAGTAGCCATACTGGGTCAGACCAATGGTCCATCTAGCCCAGTATCCTGTTTTCCAAACAGTAGCCAAGCCAGGTCACAAGTACCTGGCAGAAACCCAATTAGCAGCAACATTCCATGCTACCAATCCTGGGGTAAACAGTTGCTTACCCAAGTCTGTCTCAATAGCAGACTATGGACTTTTCCTCCAGGAACTTGTCCAAACTTTTTTTTAAACCCAGATACGCTAACCGCTGTTACTACATCCTCCGGCAAAGAGTTCTAGAGTTGGCCAAAACATCAGAAGCTGTCATAAAGGCTGATATTTACTGTTTCTTTCACATCTTTGTGTGGTGGTTGGGGGGGTCAGTGACCATTGTGGGAGTACCTACAATGGCACCTAACCATTATATCTCTATTCAGGAAATCTAGACTGCCCAAGTTGATTGACTGCACATTTTGTCCGTTAGATTGTAAGCTCCTTTGAGCAGGGACTGTCCTTCTTTGATAAACTGTACAGCGCTGCGTAACCCTAGTAGCGCTTTAGAAGTGTTAAGTAGTAATAGTAGTAGAGTACTACTACTACTACTATTTAGCATTTATATAGCGCTACAAAGCGTACGCAGCGCTGCACAAACATAAGAGGGAGTCATGTCTTAATCCCTCCCGTGGTCCTCTGGTCATTTAGGGCACTTTTCTGACTTAGACGTTTAGGTCTAAACCTGGTTTCATGAAGACTAACTTTTAGCCCTAGACGTTTTTGTTTTGTTCCATTATGGCAGAAAAACGTCCAAATTTTGGGAACACCCAAATATCGCCCGAAACACGACCCTATCATGCCCCCTTGTGATCTGGGCACAGTACTGAGAAAAAACATCTCAAATCCAAGTTTTGAAAATCACAATTTGAATATTTTTTAGAGAAAAACATCCAAATGCCACTTTATGCCTTTGTTTGAGACATTTTTCACTTTGAAAATGAGACTCACAATCTTCTGGATATGTTTCACAGAATATGTAGTCTACTGAATATGTTCCAGAGTGTATATAAACTTCTGGATATGTTCCTGACTTCATATAATCTCATGAATATGTTCCAGAGTGTATGTAATCCCCTGAATATCTTCCAGAGTACATGTAGTCTTCTAGATATGTTGCATACTGTGTATGTAATTCCCTGAATATGTTCCAGGGTGTATATAATCTCCTGCATATATAGTTTGTATAAATTCCTGAATATATTCCTGAGTTTGTATAATATTCTGGATATGTTCCAGAGTACATAT
The DNA here is from genome assembly GCF_901765095.1 of Microcaecilia unicolor. Lineage (NCBI taxonomy): Eukaryota > Metazoa > Chordata > Amphibia > Gymnophiona > Siphonopidae > Microcaecilia > Microcaecilia unicolor. Next base: position 3,443,810 of record NC_044032.1, on the reverse strand, counting down.
AGGAGTTGATTTTCGAAACAGCAAAACATTCAAAAAGCATCGTAAATCAGCATTTGGACATTTTGCTTGCCAAAAGTTTCAAATAGCTATTTTCGAAACCCATTTTTAAAACGTTTTGGTATGCAGTTGGGGGTCAGGATTTGGTCTTTACTAATACTTAGATGTTTTTCCGCCATAATAGAACAAAGCAAAAATGTCTGGCCTACAATTTAAATGTTTTGGTCTAGACCTCTCTGCAGCCATTATGAATCGACGCCGGGACCCTCAGCAAAGAACAGTATGCAGGCGCTCCGGGAAGGAAAGAGGGGGCTCTTTCCTGCCCCGAAGAGGTCACTAGACTACCAGGGCAGTACAGTAAGGTAAGGGGAGGATAGGACACCCTTAGGGGTGTGTGAAAGGGGCAGGGCGGTATGTGACAGGGGTGGGGTGTGAAAGGGGCGGGGTGGGGGCATGGCATGGGCGGGGGTGTGGCAGGGGAAAGGCATGTGTCTTCTTTTTGGGGGGAGCAAATATGGTAACCCTACACCTCCCTAAGGGACCCCTTTACTAAGCTGTGGTAAAAGGGGCCTTGCACAAGCAGTGGTGGCCGTTTTTGCCGCGTGCCAGGGCTCCGTTTACCACAGTGGGTAAAAAGCCCCCCCCCCCCCCCAAAAGAAATGGCTGTGCGGTAAGTGTACACTTCCCTTGCGACCATTTTGGAGGGCACAACTAACTGCTACCCAATGAGATAGAGGTAACCGGGCAGCATGCAGCACTGCCCAATTACCACCGGGTAACTCCCTGTAAAAATATTTTTTAAATATTTCTGTTAGCGTTGGAAATGCCGTGGTCAGGGGTGGAACTACCACTGGCACCCGTGTTGGGCCAGGGGTACCTTCGGATTACCACGCGACAACTCTTACAGTGGCGTAACTACAGGTGGGCCTGTCTAGTCGCCATCATAGCACCTTATTGGCGGTGCCTCATGCCTCTCTCTCTTGCCCTCATGGCAGCTGCCCGTCTAAATTCCCCACCCCACCTACCTTTGCGCTATTGCTGGCAGCGATTCCTATAATCAACCTGTGCCAGCCTTCCAGGCTTCCCTCTACTGCGTCCCGCCCTTGATAACATAATTTCCTGTTTCTCAACTGGCGGGGATGTGGTAAAGGGAAGCAGGCTGCTTATTGGAATCGCTGCTGGCGATGGCTTGGAGGTAGATCGGGGAGGGAGAGAGGAGCAGATGCCAGCAGTGGGGGGGGGGGGGGGGGGGGGGAGAAAGAGGAATGGATGCTGGGGGGAGGGGGAGAGGAATGGATATGGAGAAAGGAATAGATGCCGGGGGTGGGGGAGAGAGAGGAACGGATGCCGGGGGTGGGGGAGAGGAATGGATGCCAGGGGGGGGGGAAGAGAGAGGAACGGATGCCAAGGGGGGGAAGAGGAACAAATGTGGAGAAAGGAGCGGATGCCGGTGGGGGAGAGGGAGGAACGGATGCTTGGGGGGGTGGGGGGAGAGGAACGGATGCTTGGGGGGGAGAGGAATGGATGCTTGGGGGGGGGGGAAGAGAGAGAGGAACGGATGCTTTGGGGGGGGAGAGAGAGGAACAGATGCTTTGGTGGGGGGAGAGAGAGGAACGGATGCTGGGGTAAGGGGAAGAGGAACAGATGCTTGGGGGGGGGGGGGAAGAGAGAGAGGAACGGATGCCGGGGGGGGGAGGGAGAGAGAGGAACGGATGCTTGGGGGGGGGGGAAGAGAGAGAGGAACGGATGCTGGGTAAGGGGAAGAGAGGAACGGATGCTTGGGGGGGGAGAGAGAGTAACGGATGCTTGGGGGGGGGGAGAGAGAGTAACGGATGCTTGGGGGGGGGAAGAGAGAGAGGAACGGATGCTGGGGGGGGGGGAAGAGAGAGAGGAACGGATGCTGGGGTAAGGGGAAGAGAGAAACGGATGCCAAGGGGGGGAAGAGGAACAAATGTGGAGAAAGGAGCGGATGCCGGTGGGGGAGAGGGAGGAACGGATGCTTGGGGGGGTGGGGGGAGAGGAACGGATGCTTGGGGGGGAGAGGAATGGATGCTTGGGGGGGAGAGGAATGGATGCTTGGGGGGGGGGGAAGAGAGAGAGGAACGGATGCTTTTGGGGGGGGAGAGAGAGGAACAGATGCTTTGGTGGGGGGAGAGAGAGGAACGGATGCTGGGGTAAGGGGAAGAGAGGAACGGATGCTTGGGGGGGGGAAGAGAGAGAGGAACGGATGCCGGGGGGGGAGGGAGAGAGAGGAACGGATGCTTGGGGGGGGGAAGAGAGAGAGGAACGGATGCTGGGGTAAGGGGAAGAGAGGAACGGATGCTTGGGGGGGGAGAGAGAGTAACGGATGCTTGGGGGGGGGGAGAGAGAGTAACGGATGCTTGGGGGGGGGGAAGAGAGAGAGGAACGGATGCCGGGGGGGGGGGGAAGAGAGAGAGGAACGGATGCTGGGGTAAGGGGAAGAGAGAAACGGATGCCGGGGGGGGGGGAGAAAGAGAGGAACGGATGCTGGGGTAAGGGGAAGAGAGGAACGGATGCTTGGGGGGGGGGAAGAGAGAGAGGAACGGATGCTTGGGGGGGAAAAGAGAGAGGAACGGATGCTTTGAGGGGGGGGGGGGAGAGAGAGAAATGGATGCCGGGCGAGGGGAAGAGAGGAGTGGATGCCAGGTGGGGGAGGGGGAGAAGAGCAGGTGGACAGGGGTGGGCTAGGGGTCATCCAAAATAACAGGTCTGGCTACAGTCCTGCTGCTTTAGTAACAGGGCCCCTATAGAAATGCTAAATAGTAGTAGTAGTAGTTTTGAGAAAACACTTCACCACCTTGGTGCATCTTAAAAGGAGAAGTTAGGGGAGAATGATTCAAACAATGACCAAAGCCTTCTTCAGTAGAGGGAGGGAGGGAGGGAGGGAGGAGTCTACAACATGAAAATCACTGAATCTCAGGATTACACTTAAAAACAATAATGGCCTCACTCACTGCAGTTAAAACATCTTCTTTAAAATTAAGCCAGCACTTGGAGTGTGCAGGCAGCGAAAACACAGCCTTACCACTAAGATCCTGTAGGTGGCAGCAGGCCTGAGCCCAAGAATCCGCAGCGCTCATTCAAAACAGCGTCGCAACCAAGGAGGCTGGATAACGGTTGGACGGAACGCGCTGCCTGGAAAGGGTCAAAGGTCACACGGGAGGAGCAAATGTCTAAAAAAAAAATGGCGCCAAAGCTATCCAACAAAAAGTAACATAAAGTAAGGAAAAAAGGAGGCCCCACCCACTGGCAAAAGGAAAGTGAAACTAGGGCCGGTGACGTCAGTGCTGTTCGTCCCAAGACTCCAATGAATTCGCGCCTTTTTCGCTGTGGCTTAAAACGAAGTCAAACCGGGGCTGATGATGATTTCATGCTCACAACGAGGCAAATAATACACGCGCAGAGCCGGATTTTAAACTTGGCGACGAATAGCGTCACTATTTTCTTCCTTTCTTTTTTTTTTTTATTCTTCATTTCTCAATGTTATATTATTGATATCTCAGCAGTACTACCTACTTGGAACAGATTTCTTTAATTTATTTTTTTATACATGGAGCTTACTTCTTTTACATTTTCTCATTGGCAGCACAATCTTGACATTTTTACTACTATTTTTAATTGTTAATTTTTTTTTTTTTACTTTCCTGTTTTGTTCCCGTCCAGTCTTACCTTTGACCTTGCCCTTCTCAGACGTTTCCAACCCAACCTATTTGTTTCTTTTTTAACCACAGGAGTTTTTCATTGAGAACGAGGAGGCATGACGTAAAAGTGTGAAGCCACTCAGTGTAAGTCTCTGTTTCCACTTTCCCGAGCTGCCGTCCTTCTGCGTACACTCAAAACAAAGGGAAGGGAAATGGGACTTGATATACTGCCTTTCTGAGGTTTTTGCAACTACATTCAAAGCGGTTTACATATATTCAGGTACTTATTTTGTACCAGGGGCAATGGAGGGTTAAGTGACCTCCCCAGAGTCACAAGGAGCTGCAGTGGGAATTGAACTCAGTTCCCCAGGATCAAAGTCCACTGCACTAACCACTAGGCTACTCCTCCACTCATTCCACCAATAAGAGCCAACCTCATCAGTGATGTCACAATGGCTTGATTGCCCGATACAGTTCCCCAGGATCAAAGTCCACTGCACTAACCACTAGGCTACTCCTCCACTCATTCCACCAATAAGAGCCAACCTCATCAGTGATGTCACAATGGCTTGATTGCCCGATACTTGGCTCACTTCTGATATTGTGATGTCATAAGGGAAAGGGGGAAAGGGAAATGGAACTTGACATACTGCCTTTCTGAGATTTTTTGCAACTACATTCAAAGCGGTTTACATATATTCAGGTACTTATTTTGTACCAGGGGCAATGGAGGGTTAAGTGACCTCCCCAGAGTCACAAGGAGCTGCAGTGGGAATTGAACTCAGTTCCCCAGGATCAAAGTCCACTGCACTAACCACTAAGCTACTCCTCCACTCGCAAACCTTTGAGGTGCTGCATCCATAGGGTTAGTGTTGCCAGGTACCCGGTCCCCAAACCCGCCCAAAAGGTTCACACCCCTACCCCCATCAACCCCGCCCCGCCGTCATCGGCCTGCTCAAAACAGCCCCACCCAAAACGTCATCTAACCCCGCCCAAAACGTCACTAGCCCAACCCAAAATGTCACTAGCCCCATCCAAACCGTCACTAGCCCCGCCCCCCGCAGCCCAAAAAAACACGGAAAAAACCCCAAAAACAAGCCCAAAAAACCGCGACCCGCTGAAAACCGCCCAATTGGGCGGGAAAACCGCCCACCTGGCAACCGTGGTTACCATAATTTGTCCCCCCCCCCAAAAGGAGGACACATGCCTCGCCCCTTTCACGCCCTCGCTCTGCCCCCTGTCACATTTCCCCCTCCCCCCTGTGACACACCCCATCACCCCTCCTCCTAGGTTTACCATTTTGTGTCCTCTGAAAAAGAGGACACATGTCACACCCCTACCCCGCCACGCTTCCTGCCCCGCCACGCCTCCTCCGGATCCTTGTTCTGCCCCTATTTCCCTCACCCGTCACATAGTCCCCTCCCCGCCCCCGTCACATACGCCCCCCCCCCGGTCACATACCCCCCCTCTCACTATCTAGCCCTGGTGGTCTAGTGACGTCTTTTCTTCGGGGCAGAAAAGAGCCCCCTCTTTCCTAACCGGAGCGCTGCCTGCCCTTGCCTGCTGCATCCTCCTCGGTCTCGGCTGGGGATTCAAAATGGCCGCCGAGAGTTGAAGCGGCCTCGACCGAGAAGGATGATGGACAAGGGAGGCAGCGCTCCGGGAAGGAAAGAGGGGGCTCTTTCCTGCCCCGAAGAGAAGACGTCACTAGACCACCAGGGAACTGGGAACATGGTAAGGAAGGGAAGGGGAGGGGGTGGGAGACCAGACTCACGGTGCCGATCGCCCACCGCACGCACATGCGCACCCGCTCCCACGTTTGTCCAGAAATCCGGACGTGCGTGCGGGCAAAATCCGCCGGACGCCCTGGACATGCCCTCAAAAAGAGGACATGTCCGGGGAAATCTGGACGAATGGTAACTCTACCTCCTCCCCTTACATTATTACTGCCCTGGTGGTCTAGTGACCTCTTCGGGGCAGGAAAGAGCCCCCTCTTTCCTGCCTGGAGCACTGCCCTGCATGCATCCTTCCTGTTGGTGATCTTGTAACAGGATTCACAGCTGGTAAATCAGGAGACAAGAGGCAACTGGTAACAAAGGCAAGACAGCTTTTATTAGCTAGCTGACACAGTACTAAGTTCAGACTCAGCATACTGTGCCCCGAGCGTCACCTGACACTCGTTCTTATACACTCTTATCAGTAGTCATGCGCAGTTACAGACAGAGGGTCTTACACAAAACCCAGGAAACAAAACTTATCTTTGGTTTTGCACACAACCCTCTATTTCCAATACTGGTCTGTAGTCTATTCACAGTTATTTGGCATTGCATATACCATATAAGGCAATATACTGATAAGCAGCACAAGTTCCAGCTGGTTTCTGCTATCTGGTTACAGCTGCTTCCTCTGAGCTAACTGTCAGCTTGCAGGCTACAGTGTTTCATCTAAGTTTAGCAAGCCTTACATTTCAGAAAAGGCACAGAAGGAGAGAAAATGTATTGAAAATGTATTTCACAGAAAAAGCAAAGTTAATGGCTGCCATGTTACAAGTTACAGCTTCTTTTAGCTAAGCACAATAGATTGTCCTTTACAGCAAAATCTAACTCTAGTATAAACTGACTCCAGTTTCAGCAAAACAGTCAAGCTGCCCCCCCCTACAATCTCAGCGCCGATTCAAAATGGCTGCTGAGAGTTGAATTCTCGTGAGGTCACTTCAACTCTCAGCGGCCATTTTGGATCGGCGCCAAGATCACCAACAGGAAGGATGCATGCAGGGCAGCGCTCCGGGCAGGAAAGAGGGGGCTCTTTCCTGCCCCAAATGTGGAAGAGGTCACTAGACCACCAGGGCAGTAGTAACTAAGGGGAGGGGAGGCTAGCAATCTGCCCTTGTCCGGATTGGCAAAACCCGCCCGGTTGCCCAGACATGTCCTCTTTTTGAGGACATGTCAGGGTAAATCCGGACATATGGTAACCCTAAGCATCCATGTTGTAATATTTTTATTTAATATCCTATATATATAATCCTATATATATATATATATATAAGGATAATTTGCACCTCCGTCTGCATGCCTGGGTTCGTAACACAGTTGCCATTGGTCCGCCCTGGGTATGACATCACAGGGTGGACCAATGGGAAGTGAGAGGGAAGGGAACCCAGCACTTACGAAGGGGAGGGGCAGCAGCACATGTCCTGCTTGTACTCGGAGGCCACACGGGACGAGAGAGGGGGGAGGGGGTCCTGAGACGAGAGAGGGGGGAGGAGGACGAGAGGGGAGAGGGGGTCCTGAGACGAGAGAGGAAGGGGGGGGGGGGTCCTGAGATGAAAGAGGAAGGGAGGGGGGAAGGGGGAGGAGGAGGAGGGGTGGGTCCTGGAATTCGAAGGGGAGGGGTGCCTGGAACTCGGAGGACAGGGAGAGAGGCAGGCAGTGCAAGTAATAGAAGTGAAGGATTTGATACAAACATTTGAGATAGAAACAGGATATGGGGAGATTAATGCCTGTGTTGAATGGGTCAAATTTACAGTGGCCAGTCTGAACAAAAGTGATTGCTATGCATGTGCCTCAGGCAGACTGGTGGCTCAAATTACCTGTTTTCCTTTGGGGTGGAATTCAGATCCTGATGCAATGAGATGTATGCTGGCTCTGTTTCAGGAAGAAGGAGCATGGGGAAATGACTCCTGCAAATCTCTGGCACTGCCTTAAAGATGTGCGAATACCACCAGTCTGCTCACCAGGCTATGGGAACCATTCAACCCGTCTCTCAAGATGGGGGGAAGGGGCAACCAGGCAGGTAGGAGTTTTACGCACATGCACACAAGTAATGAATGTGACCGGGAAGCAGGCTAGTAGAAACTATTCAAACCTGAAAATAGCCAGAGCAGATGTGTGGTGGTATTGCGGGGGAAGAATTCTCAGGCCAGCCCTGCCTGCAGACTGGACAGGCACATGTGCATTAGTACAACTGGCTATACCATTCACCCTGGCATTTGAAGAAGGGCCCAAGTTACATAATATACAAAAGAGAGGTACCATAAGTACCTTGTTTGATGATAGAATTTATAGACAGTATAGGGCAGTGATGGCGAACCTTTCAGAGACCGAGTGCCCAAAGAGCAACCCAAAATCGAATTATTTATCGCAAAGTGCCGGTACTCGTTATGGGTGGGGTCACCACATATGACTCCACCCCTATGATAGCCACACCCCTTACACCAGCCATGGCGCATATAAACAGACATCATTGAAAATATTATACTAGTATAGGAGAAAAAAATAACATGATTTTCTTCCATTATAAATCATTTCTGTAAGATGTTAGAGCTCCAGTATACCCAGTGCAAAATAAGACAGCAGATGTAAATTCTCAAATTCAACATATTCCAAACACTAAAATGATTTTTCCTACCTTTGTTGTCTGGTGATTTTGTTTTTCTATCCATATTGGTTCTAGTCGCTGATTCTGCTGCTCTCTATCTGTTCTCTTAACTCCGTTTCCAGGGCTTCCTTTCCATTTATTTCTTTACTTTCCTCCTTTCTTCTTCATTTCTTGCCCTCCATCCATGTCCAGCAACCCTCCTCTCCCCTCCAGCCACAAATGTCCACCCACCCTCCTCTCCCCCCTGCCTTCCCTCCAAGCACCCAGCAGCACCCAGCACCAGGCCTCCCTCCCACCCAGCCCCCATCATCAGGCTTCCCTCCCACCGAGCACCCACCATCAGGCCTCCATCCCACCCAGCACCCACCATCAGGCTTCCCTCCCACCTAGCACCCAACACCAGGCCTCCCTCCCACCCAGCATCCACCATCAGGCCTCCCTCCCACCCAGCACCCAACACCAGGCCTCCCCCCCACCCAGCACCCACCATCAGGCTTCCCTCCCACCCAGCTCCCAACATCAGGCCCCCCTCCCACCCAGCACCAGGCCTGCCTGCCTCCCTCCCTCCCAGCACCAGGCCTGCCTCCCGCCCTCCCTGCAACCAAACAAGCAACCATCAACCCTCCCGCCCGCCCGTCCTCCCTCCCTCCCTCCCAGCACCAGGAACCCCCCCTTCTCCTCTTAAATTTTAAAAGCGTACCTCCTCGGAGTTCATTCAGGCGCCTATGGGCGGGACCAGAGCTACCAGGGTTGTGCAGCACTGTACAATTAACAAAGAAGGACAGTCCCTGCTCAAAGGAGCTTACAATCTAAAGGACAAAAAGTGCAGTCAATCAAGATTGAGGCAGTCTAGATTTCCTGGATAGAGGTACAATGGTTAGGTGCCGAAAGCGACATTGAACAGGTGGGCTTTGAGCAAGGATTTGAAGATGGGTAGGGAGGGGGCTTGGCGTATGGGCTCAGGGAGTTTATTTCAGGCATAGGGTGAGGCGAGGCAGAAAGGGCGGAGTCTGGAGTTGGCGGTGGTGGAGAAGGGTACTGAGAGGAGGGATTTGTCCTGTGAGCGGAGGTTATGGGTAGGAGTGTAAGGGGAGATGAGGGTAGAGAGGTAGTGAGGGGCTGCAGATTGAGTGCATTTGTAGGTTAGTAGGAGAAGCTTGAACCGTATGCGGTACCTGATCGGAAGCCAATGAAGTGACTTGAGGAGAGGGGTGATATGAGCATATCGGTCTAGGCGGAAGATAAGACGCGCAGCAGAGTTCTGAATGGATTGAAGGGGGGATAGATGGTTAAGTGGGAGGCCAGTGAGGAGTAGGTTGCAGTAGTCAAGGCGAGAGGTAATGAGAGAGTGGATGAGAATTCAGGTGGTGTGCTCAGAGAGGAAAGGGCGAATTTTGCTGATGTTATAGAGAAAGAAGCGACAGGTCTTGGATGTCTGCTGGATATGGGCAGAGAAGGAGAGGGAGGAGTCGAAGATGACTCCGAGGTTGCGGGCAGATGAGACAGGGAGGATGAGGGTGTTATCGACTGAAATAGAGAGTGGAGGGAGAGGAGAAATGGGTTTGGGTGGAAAGACAATGAGCTCGGTCTTGGCCATGTTCAGTTTCAGGTGGCGGTTGGACATCCAGGCAGCATTGTCGGATAAGCAGGCCGGCTAGGGCTTTTCAGCTTGGAGAAGAGATGGCTGAGGGGAGACATGATAGAGGTATATAAAATAATGAGTGGAAGGGAACAGGTGGATGTGAAGCGTCTGTTCACGGTTTCCAAAAATACTAGGACTAGGGGGCATGCAATGAAACTACAGTGTAGTAAATTTAAAACAAATCAGAGAAAATGTTTCTTCACCCAACGCGTAATTAAACTCTGGAATTCGTTGCCAGAGAACGTGGTGAAGGCGGTTAGCTTGGCAGAGTTTAAAAGGGGGTTAGACGGTTTCCTAAAGGACAAGTCCATAAACCGCTACTAAATGGGCTTGGGAAAAATCCACAATTCCGGGAATAACTTATAGAATGTTTGTACGTTTGGGAAGCTTGCCAGGTGCCCTTGGCCTGGATTGGCTGTTGTTGTGGACAGGATGCTGGGCTCGATGGACCCTTGGTCTTTTCCCAGTGTGGCATTACTTATGTACTTTGGCCTGGGTTTCCGCAGTGATGTCTGGTGTGGAGAGATAAAGCTGGGTGTCGACAGCATAAAGATGATATTGGAAACCATGAGATGAGATCAGCGAGCCCAGGGAAGAGGTGTAGATTGAAAAAAAAGGGGTCCAAGGACAGATCCCTGAGGAACTCCAACAGAGAGCGGTATGGGGGTGGAGGAAGATCCATGAGAGTGTACTCTGAAGGTACGATGGGAGAGATAAGGGGAGAACCAGGAGAGGACAGAGCCCTGGAACCCAAATGAGGATAGTGTAGCAAGAAGTAAATTATGATTGACAGTTTCAAAAGCGGCGGATAGGTCGAGGAGGATGAGGACGGAGTAGTGACCTTTGGATTTGGCAAGGAACAGGTCATTACAGACTCACTAGAGTGCCGTTTCTGTCGAGTGTAGAGGGCGAAAACCGGATTGAAGCGGTTCGAGGATGGCATGAGAGGAGAGAAAATCAAGGCAGTGGCTATGAACGGCGCGTTCAAGTATCTTGGAGAGGAAGGGTAGGAGGGAGATGGGGCAGTAGTTGGAAGGGCAGGTAGGGTCTAGTGATGGTTTTTTGAGGAGTGGTGTGACTATAGCATGCTTGAAGGAGTCAGGGACAGTTGCAGTGGAGAGAGAGAGGGTGAGGATATGACAGATGGGGGGGGTGACAGTAGGAGAGATGGTGTTTAGTAAGTTAATGGGGATGGGATCAGAGGAACAGGTGGTGCATTTCGAGGAGGAAAGAAGGTGGGCGGTTTCCTCCTCGGTGATATCAGAAAAAGTGGAGAAGGAGGCCTGGGTTGGTTGGTTGAGGGAGTGGGTTAAAGGGTGAAGAGGAAGAGGTGGCTTGGTAGTGAATTCGAGGTTGATCTTCTGCACCTTGTCGCGGAAGTAGTCAGCTAGTGATTGAGGAGAGAGTGAGGGGGGGTGGGAGCGGAGGGCACTTTGAGGAGGGGGTTAAGGGTGGCGAAGAGACGACGAGGGTTGGAGCTGAGAGAATTAGTCAATTGGGTGTAATAGTTCTCTTTGGCAAGGAATAGGGAGGACTGGAAGGAGGATAGCATGAATTTGTAATGAATGAAGTCGCTATGGGTGCGAGATTTCCTCCAGAGGCGTTCAGCAGATCGGGCGCAGGAGCGAAGGTATCGGATGCAAGGGGTCAGCCAGGGCTGGGGATTAGTACGCCTTGTGGGATGGGAGATGGATGGTGCAAAGGTGTCCAGAGCAGAGGAGAGAGTGGCATTGTAAGTAGAGACAGCCTTGTCGACAGACTCGGAGGACATGATGGAAGGGAGGAGATTAGAGATACTAGAGGATAAGGTGGGAGGGTCGACAGCCTGGAGATTCCTGAAAGTAGTGGTTAGTGTTGGGCGGGACTGAGGGGGAGGGTGATGAAGTGTGAAGGTGATCAGGTGATGATCTGAGAGAGGAAGAGCAGAGGCGCAGAAATTGGAGGGTGAGCAGGTAGAGGAGAGGACGAGGTCAAGACAATGGCCAATTTGGTGAGTAGGGGTGGTGGAGCTCAGCTGGAGGTTGAAGGAGGATGTCAGAGTGAGGAACTGAGAAGCGTAAGAGTCGGATGGGTCATCAGCGTGTATGTTAAAGTCTCCAAGAATGAGGGACGGAGATGAGGGTTCAAGAAAAACAGAGAGCCAGGCATCGAAGTCAGTAAGGAAGGAAGAGGGGGACTTATCAGAGGGACGGTAAATGACTGCAACTCTGAGTGGCAGCGGGTAGAATAGACGGATGGAGTGAACTTCAAAGGATGAGAAGCAGTGAGACTGTGGTAGGAGGAGGGGTTGAAAACTACAGGAGGGCGAAAGTAGAAACCCGACGCCTCCTCCGCGGCCAACTGGGCGGGGAGTGTGAGAGAAAAGAAAACTTTCTGCATGCATTATAGTGACTAATGCAACATCTTAGGCTAAAGTGAGGCCCCATGGAATATTGTGCTCAGTTATGGAGGCCATATCTAGCTAAGGATGTAAAAATACTGGAAGCGGTGCAAAGAAAAGCTACAAAAATGGTATAGGATTTACATTGCAAACCGCACGAGAAGAGACTTGCCCATCTGAACATGTATATTTTGAAGGAAAGGAGAAACAGGGGTGACATAATACAGACGTTCAAATATTTGAAAGGTATTAATCCGCAAACAGACCTTTTCCGGAGATGGGAAGGCGGTAGAACTAGAGGACATGAAATGTGATTGAAGGGGGGCATACTCAAGAGTAATGTCAGGAAGTATTTCTTCACGGAGAGAGTGGTGGATACATGGAATGCCCTCCCACGGGAGGTGGTGGAGATGAAAATGGTAATGGAATTCAAACGTATGGGATAAACACAAAGGAATCCTGTTTAGAAGGAATGGATTCACAGAATCCTAGTGGAGATTGGATGGCGACGCTGGTAATTGGGAAGCGAGACCAGTGCTGGGCAGACTTCTACGGTCTACGTCCTGATCGTGACTGAATAGATAGGGATGGGCTTGAGTGTCAACTTTAAGGGGCTTTGATGTTAGCTTCAGAACTTTTAGTACAAGAAGAGTGCTGGGTAGACTTATACAGTCTGTGCCCTGAGAATGACAAGGACAAATCAAACTCGGGTATGTATAAATAAAGTATTGCATATCAAGTAAAATGAGTTTATCTTGCTGGGCAGACTGGATGGACCGTACAGGTCTTTATCTGCCGTCACTTACTATGTTACTATCCAGCTTATTTTCGAAAGTGATTGCCGGCCATTTCCCAACATAAATCGGAAGATGGCCGGCGATTTCTTAAAAGCGACGAAATCGGTATAATCGAAAGCAGATTTTTTGACAGCATCGCCGCTTTCCTGTCGCCTCGCCAATGAAAGTTCAAGGGGGTGTGTCGGCGGCTTAGCGAAGGCGGGACATGGGCAGGCATGGGTGTGGCTACCAGATGGCCGGCTTTCTCCGATAATGGAACAAAAAAAAGCGGCATTCAGCAGTATTTTGCCGGGTTTACTTGGTCCTTTAATTTTTACGACCAAGCCTCACAAAGGTGCCCCAACTCACCAGATGACCACCGGAAGAAATCTGGGATGACCTCCTCGTACTCCCCCAGTGGTCACCAACCCCCTCCCACACAAAAAAAAAATAAAACTAAAAACCTTTTTTGCCAGCCTGTATGCCAGCCTCAAATGCCATACCCACCTCTATGACAGCAGAATGTGTTCTATCCTCCGACAGCCTTTCCCTGGTTGTGATGTGGCTCTCGGGTGAATGTGACACCTTTTCTGTTAGGTGCCCTGCAGAGTCACATTAGCAATGCATTGTGGTGGGTGTAGGGTACTGGGCTCTACTCCCATGGTGCTTTTCCCCCTGCTAACTGAGTCAGAGTGTGTCCAGTTTTGTTTCCGGTAGTCCATGAGGTAGTGGCCATTTTTGTAAGACAGTTTTAGATCCCTTTCATGTGTTACCCATGTTAGAGAATTTAGTTATTACCTTGAATGTGGCTGAAAGAGGGCATTGTACACCATTCTGCCAGCTCTGACCTACTGCTAATCTCAGTAACAGGAAGACTCGTTGCCAGTGGGGCACAACCTCTGATCTGCAGTTAACTGTGAGTAAACGTGCTTATTCAAATAAAGGACTTTTTCAAAGAGATTAGTCTTCAGGTGTCAACTGGTGTGCCAAGGTTATACAGCAGCAACAAGCCCTAGAGGCCTGCCCAGTTGGTGTCCTGGCATGTGAGGGGGGCCAGTGCACTACAAATACTGGCTCCTCCCACGACCAAATGCCTTGGATGTCGCCGAGTTGGAGATGGCCGGCAGTTTTTTCCATTATCGCTGAAAAACAAAACCGGAGATCTCAACCCCGGCGAACTCTGGCATTTGGCCAGGCTAAACCGTATTATCAAAAAAAAAGATGGCTGGCCGTCTTTTTCGATAATACGGTTCCGGCCAGCTGTTGCGCTGCCGCCAAAATAGATCGCCGGCCATCTATTTCGCCGGTGACGTTCGATTATGCCCCTCCACGTTATCCAAGTAAATTTAGCTTACATTTTGCTAGAGCATCTTTGGTTACATTGATTATCTTATCCATAATGACAACAACAGCATTTACTCTATTGAATTGGCACAAGTAGTAGAAGAGTATTATTCAGATGATCCTTGTTTGCCATATTTGGCATCAACACGTTGTTGTGTGAAGAATAATGGTATCAGTTTTTAGTTCAGTCCATGAAGCTGTTCCTGTTGTACATGGGGAATAAGTTCAGTTGATTTCTTCTATAGCATCTTGATGCAACTTGTGCAGGGTATTGTGGGCCCCCCGCCTCCCCATCTAGTGTCTTTCTCTCTCTCTCTCTCTCTCTCACTCTGTCTCTCTTGCCCATCCACCGTCACTCCGTCTCTCTCTCTCTGTCTCCCCCACCCCCACTTATCTCTCTATTCTTTCTCCCCATCCAGCAGTGGGTTGTCGCTCGCCATCTCTCCCCTGCTGCAGCATTATACTACTACTGCTGTGTTCAATCGTCTTTGACAAACATGGCTGTAAATACGCAGGTGTAGGACCATTTCCCTGTATATGTCACTGCTAGGTTTGCGGGTCCACCCCCTATCTTATAACTTTCTGCATCGAAGGGAGTGGGAGCAGCAGATCTAGGAGTGATGCATGCAGAAGAATGGTCCCGCGCTTGCGCCTTTACAGCTGTGTTTACTGGAAATGAAAGAAAGGTTTGAGTTTCCAAGAGTCCGGATTCTTGTGTGGTATGGACTTCTGGACTTTATTCTTACACTAGTAAAAAAGGCCCGTTTCTGTTTTAAAGGAAACGGGCGCTAGCAAGGTTTTCCACGGAGTGTGTATGTTTGAGAGAGTGTGTGTGAGAGTGACTGTGTGAGAAAGAGTGAATGTGCGAGTGTGTGTGTGTGTGACAGAGAGAGAGTGAGACTGGGTGCGAGTGTGTGTGTGACAATGAGAGTATGTACCAGGGTCCCCCCTCCCTCCCCAGCTCCAGGGTCGTCGTCAGCCCCCCCTGGTCTGTCTCCCAGTTGCAGGGTCCCCCCTCCCTCCCTTTTTCCCAGTTGCAGGGGGTCCCCTCCGTGCCTCCCTTTTTCCCAGTTGCAGGATCCCCCCTCCCTCCCTGTTTCCCAGTGGCAGGGTCTGTCTGTCTCCCCCCTCCTTGTGTCCTCCACCCTCCTTGTGTCCTCCACGTTTTAAGGCACTGTCTGTCCAGTTGAAACAGCTTTAGACTTGTTTCAGATGGAACAACAATTTAATAAGGACAATGTGAAGCAGCAGCTCCTGTGTGTGAGTGAGTGTGAGACAGAGAGTGATGTGTCTGTGAGCCATCATACCTTCCCCTCGCCAGAGGAGTCTTTAGTCCTGCTATCATTTTGCTGATCTTGTAGCTCTCCTCCAGTCTCCTCAGGATCACTCTGCTCTTCCTGGGGGTCATGCGTTTTGTCGGTATCGTCGTCTTCCTCTACTCCCTCCCCCGAGTCACTTTGGCCCTCCTTGTGATCGCTGCCGGCAGTATCCTGTGTGCCAGCTTCCTCCGTCTCCTCCTCACTCCTCCTCCCAGCACTTCTCACCTTCTCCGCATTGTGGTCCACACTCGACCAGCTCCTGATGGCTTCACCCGAGGCGTCCGAATCTGGAGTTGGAGAGGGAGGGTGGCGGCGGGTTTTTGAGGGCGGTTAGGGTGGTTGGCAGCCATTCTGGAGCGATTCCCCTGCCATTGGACCCTCGCCACAGCCGATTCGCTGCTCCCTGTATCGCGGCTCCTCCCCTCTCCCTGACGTCACTACCTACTCCTCCCCCTCCCATTGGACACTCGCCGCAGCCGATTTGCTGCTCCCTGCATCACGGCTTCTCCCCTCTCCCTGACGTCACTATTATCTACTCCATGAAGCAGACCACCAGACCACCGGAAGCCACGGTCTCAGGCAGCCTCAGAATGTTGGAGGTGAGCTTTATTATATAGGATAAGTATTTCCTGCTCCTGGCTTCAACATTTTCAGTGTATCAAAGGCCTGTCCTACCTCAAAGTGAACACTTGTGTATGCCCACCCTAAAGCATTCTCTTCCACCCATGTCATGTAGTATGTGTCTATTTAGCTTTCCCTATCAGAAGAGTATATGTACTGGTGTTGTGTAAAACAATCCCTAGTGGCAGTGACGATCCTAGGTCAGCTGCCACCCGGGGCGGATCGCTGATGCACACCCCCACCCGGGTGCAGCACGACACCCCCTGGTGCAGTGACACCCCCCCTGATGGATCAACCCCCCCCCCCCCCCCCCCCCCCCCCCCCCCGGGTGTATTCTTGGCTGCTGGGAGCAGCCACACAGCTCTCGGCTCCGCTGGCTCCCTGCTCCCTATGCCCCGGAACAGGTTCCTATGCCCCGGAACAGGAAGTAACCTGTTCCGGGGCAGAGGGAGCAGGGAACCAGCGGAGCCGACAGGCGCATGGCTGCTCTTTGCACCCCTCCAGCGGCAGGCACCCGGGGCGGACCGCCCCACCACCTGCCCTTGTATGCCGCTGCCTAGTGGCAATCCCTTCCTTCTCCTGGCCTAATATGATGGGGTCTTTTACTAAAGCTTAGCTTGAGTTATCTGCAGCAGGGCCCATGGAGAAGCACCATGGAGGAGGATTAAAAATGGCAGAGAAGTGTGCCCCTCCATCACCTACGGCAGGATCTGCTTGGGCTTCTGAAATTGTTACAGAGGTCCACCAAGTCATGGAACAGGCCTTAGGTGCACAACTGCAACAAATCATTGATAAGTTAGATAGCATGGAACATCGGTTTACTACCTTCACCAAAGATCTTCAGGAGGCTCAACAGAGAATAGGAGTGCCAGGGATGTCCGTTATCTCCACTGTTATTTGCACTTACTTTGGATCCTTTGATCAGAAAAATCCTGTGGAACTCCAGCATTACTTGGATCAAACTGGGCTCTTTCGAGTTCAAGATATCTCCTTTTGCTGAAGACCTGCTCGTGCACTTGTCATTCCCTGCTCGGTCATTGCCAGTGTTATTGGAGAGTTTTACTGAGTATGGATCCTTTTCGGGATTCCGCCTTAACATGCATAAATCTGAAGGACTACCGACTTCTCCGGAAGTTCATTCCCATTGGGTGGGAGAGTTCCCTCTTAAATGGGTGTCGGGACGTTTTTGATATTTGGTATTATATTACCTGCTAATCCTCGGTACCTTTATAGAGAAAATATTGTACATTTACTTAGAATCACTAAACAACAATTAGCTATTTGGCACACTATGCCATTGTTTCTCAGTGGCAGGATTAGTTTATACCGTATGATCTTATTTCCTCGCTGGTTATATGTGTTACAACAATTACCTCTTTATGTAATGCAAAAAGATCATAGAATTCTCCAACGGACCCATGTCCTATTACACTCCATGAGACATGCTTGGAATCCATTGTTGAGATATTTGCGGCAGGACCGAGATGCACAGACTTTCTACCTCTTGTGGGTAATATTGACCTTGAACCGGGGCCAGGCTAAAGGGATATTTCATAAATGGGCATCACAGGGAATATTCTATGTGACGGATCTGATTTGTTACAACGTACCTTAACAGCTCACCCATTAAACTATTTTGCCTATATTCAGGTTACACATTATGCCAAATCTATTCTACCACATTACATACATAAGTATTGCCATACTGGGAAAGACCAAAGGTCCATCGAGCCAGCATCCTGTTTCCAACAGTGGCCAATCCAGATCATAAATACCTGGCAAGATTCCAAAAAGTACAAACATTTTATACTGCTTATCCCAGAAATAGTGGATTTTCCCCAAGTCCATTTAATAATGGTCTATGGACTTTTCCTTTAGGAAACCGTCCAAACCTTTTTAAAACTCTGCTAAGCTAACCACCTTTACCGCATTCTCTGGCAACGAATTCCAGAGTTTAATTACACGTTGAGTGAAGAAAAATTTTCTCCGATTCGTTTTATGTTTAAACGTTTGTTATTAAACCATAACATATGCAATAACATCAGAATCACCTGCTACATTTTACATCATTTTTCTCCCCTATCCCCCCCCCCCGTCCCTGAAATCAACAGTGATAGAGTTCTTAGAATTGAAGCAGTCTCTTACGTGCCACTGGGTGTAGTGTAGTCAAAAATCTACGCCAAGTACTATAATTTACTACATTGTAGCTTCATCGCATGCCCCCTAGTCCTAGTATTTTTGGAAAGCATGAACAGACGCTTCAAATCTACCCGTTCAACTCCACTCATTATTTTATAGACCTCTATCATATCTCCCCTCAGCTGCCTTTTCTCCAAGCTGAAGAGCCCTAGCCGATTTAGCCTTTCCTCATAGGGAAGTTGTCCCATCCCCTTTATCATTTTCGTCGCCCTTCTCTGCACCTTTTCTAATTCCACTATCTATCTTTTTTGAGATACGGCGACCAGAATTGAACACAATATTCGAGGTGCGGTCACACCATGGAGCGATACAAAGGCATTATAACATCCTCATTTTTGTTTTCCATTCCTTTCCTAATAATACCTAACATTCTATTTGCTTTCTTAGCCGCAACAGCACACTGAGCAGAAGGTTTCAACGAATCATCGACGACGACACCTAGATCTAGACTAAACCGGATCCTGCAGTGCCTGCTAGATTCTATCTGTTAATGCTGTGGTACAAAGTTTTTAAAACTAAGTGGAAAAGACTATGGAGATTAGTTGATAAAATTTGCTTTTTATATTTTTATTTTGCCTAACACTAACCTACAATTTCTCCTTTAAACCCCAATCTTTAAGTTCCCAAAGCACAAAGCAAAATAGCGTTCACTTACCAGAGAAATATCCTCTTCTCTCAGAACTTCTCATAGAATGTCAGTTCCGGATTCTTACCAGATCTTACTTCTCCTCTCGACAAGCATATTATGCCAGCTGTGTTGCAGTTATGCAGTGTGCTAAATGTGGATGCCCTGCCACTACTTTAGCTCATGCTTTGTGGCACTGCCCTATTATCCAACGGTATTGGTTTCATTTGATTAAATATTGAGAGCAGTTATTGGGCAAGCGCATTAAGGCCTCACCTGTGGGTTTCCACCTTGGTCAGGTGGAACTTTGTGGATCACTTAAATTGAAAGAATGTGTATTCCTTTATAAAGTAGGGGTAGTGGGGAAGAAATGTATCCTTCAATGTTGGACTCAGAGTAATGCTCCCAATTTTTGGGCATGAAGGAATGCATTCCATACTTTTGTACTTATGGAGGCAAGGGATGTGCGCTTGACCCCGAAGCACTGGAAAATTTTCTGGTCTGTTTGGGAGCCCTATATAATTAACACTTTCTTCTAGAGTAGGTAGTCTCCTTATGAATCAATCATCTTTGTAGATTGGAGACAAGTTCATTTGGAGTGTATATGGGGATGGCGGAGGAGTTAATATAGGGAGATGGAGGGCGTTGAGGGATTCCATTGATGGCTTAGAGATGATGCCAGCTACTGGGAGGCTTTCAGAACATGTATTCTTCACATACTATGTACTTAGTAATATATTATTAGAAGACATATTTAGAAGCAAATACCATCTTGCCCAATGTTTTATGCCCCTAATTTTATTGAAGGGGGGGAAGAGGGTTGGATGGCAGGGAGTAGATTTGGTGTGGGGGAGGGGGGATTGAACTGGGGGAGGGGACATAGGGGGTTACAAGATTATGGTTGGGTTTGCATGGGGAATCAGTTTGATACTTAGAGTCTGTCTGCTATTCAAGAGTAGTGATATGGAATTAAATCTTAAAACTTTGTTGACTGATTGATGTTTGACTAAGGTAAGTTGGCATTCTTGCTTTGACACAGATTTGGCTATATGATGCTACAGTGTGTGTACTGTTGTTATTTGTCATCATTAAAACTGTTATATGCTAGTTTTTGCTAAATAATAAAGTATGTTGAGTAGGGATGGCTGGAGGCTATAAGAGTCCAGGCCTGTTGGTCATTCTAGAATTTAACTTAGAGTTATCAATATTTACTATTGGGATTGGGACTGAGATGGAGAGGAGAGGATTTAGAGGGGGGGGGAATAAGATACTAAACTAGGTATAGTAAACTCTGTAAAGAAGACTCAACACAAATTTGGTGGATACAATTAACTTTTATTGTTGTGGTATTATGGATATAACATCAATAACAGATATATAGGGTGTTATAACGTAACAGTTGTTATATATGAAGGTAGTTGGGGTGGAAGCAGTGGTGTGCTGGAGCAGGCTCTCACAGGCTCGCAAGAGCCGGTTGTTAAGTTTTTAAGAATTTTGGGAGCCGGTTGTTAAAGTAAGGCCCTCCATGGCTACTTTAACAACTGGCTCCCAAAATGTGGGCTTGGGCCCCCTGCTGAATTCTCTTTACTTTGCTGGTGGGGATGCTGAGCCCTGCCAGCCAAGTAAATAGACTACTGCTGCTCCCTGCTCCTTGTTTCCAGCTCTGGGCAGCAGGCTGAGACTTCTCGAGCATGTGAGATAAGTTCCAGCATGCTGCTCAGAGCAAGACATTGGGAGTGGTGGCGGCCAGCAAAGGTATGCCTAGCGTGCCCGCATGAAGGGACGGAGGAGAGAGAGGCAAGTGTTGCTCTTCCCCCCCCCCCCCCCCCCCCCCCCCCCCCCCGGCCACCCCTGGCCCTTCCAACTGCAGAGCTGGCTACGTCCGGAGAAAGAGCCTTTTGTTAAAAATTTACCAGCACACCCCTGGGTGGAAGATTACGAATATTACTCAGAGAAAGTGGGAACATTGCTGTACTATATTCTTATTTGTTTGCTCATTTTCTGTAGTTTTGCAATTTCTCCGACTGTAATGTTGACTATGATTCCCAATAAAAATCGTTTAAACATAAAGATGTATTGCAATCAGAAATACCCAACTCCAAATCTATTTTAATTTCTACGTTATTAGCTCTTATCTAATAGAAAGACAGAAGAGAGTGACCATCTTCCCATCTCTTCCCTTGGAAGACCAAATTACTCACCAGAACAGCACTGGACTAAACAGCTCTACTAAAAGTGATACAGTCCAATAAGCAGAAAAAATGGGCCTTGACATTCTTCTAAACTCCATCTGTTCAAGAGGAAATTATGTCAAAAAAATGATTGTGGCACAAACATGGTACCACTGAGGCTTCTCAGGCATATCAGAAAAATGAAACTAAGTTATAAACCTACACTTCAAAAGGTTAGGAGGTTCAATTGCCAGAGAAGGTAGTGACAGCAGCTGGCCTTGTTGAGTTTAAAGGGGGTCTGGATAGATTCCTGAAGGAAAAGTCCATTGATCGTTATTAAATTTTGGGTTTTTGCCAGGTTCTTGGGGCCTGGATTGGCCACTGTCAGAGACAGAGTGCTGGGCTTGATGGACCTTTGGTCTTTTCCCAGCGTGGTGGTGCTTATGCTTATGTGCTAATTTCTCTACCTTAATAGCCTTGTGCCCAAAATACATCTGGGCTCCTTCAAATTCTCTGCTCTCTTAGTCAACAGAACCCACAACATATGCTTCTCTTCCTACAGCTATGGATGTAGCACTATATTTTAGAACTAAGCTCAACACTATGCTTCATTTCATAATGTTTCACTTGGCCCAACATTCATTACAGCACAATATCCAACTGTTGATCAAAGAACTCTAGCTTCTTTTAATCTTCCTTCAGTTACAGATATGCAAAAAGCATTGACACAACTTAACATCACTACTGCCCCCACATGACCCGTCATCTCCACCCACGACTTGGCAGGACATGGTGGTATCTCGGCTTCTGGGGGGGATAATGTTGTTTCATGATCCAGGGGTGCCGAGGTTCCTCCCTCGGTACACAAAATGGAACTTGCCCCGGTTACAGTCCATGGGCACCGGAGTGTGAAGCTGTCGAGGGTTTGCTGCTTCGGGGAAGACGCAAGGGCTGGAAGCGGTAAGGACCTTACAATCCCCTTTCTTTTAGTATGAGGCATAGTGGCAGTGGGATGAATTCAATTCAAAGATCTTCAGCAAGCCCTCCTAAACAGCCTCACTCCTCTCAGCATCTCAGCGCCATTTTGGTCATGCCCCAAGCCCACCTTTTTGATGCTGTTTTTAACTCCTAATCCCTATTCACTTGTTCAGTACCCATGTCTGTTTTCTCATTCCCATCTTAAGTAATCCCCTTATCCCTTATTTGTCCTATTTGTCTATCCTGATTAGATTATAAACTCTGTCGAGCAGGGACTGTCTCTTCATTTTCAAGTGTACAGCGCTGCGTACATCTAGTAGCGCTATAGAAATGATAAGTAGTAGTAGTACTTATCAGGGAACAAAGTTTTCCTTTTATGATCTGACCACCTTGATAAATATTTGCAGGAGATAAAAGCTTGATTATTATTCTTCTGATTGGGGTTTTGGTTAGGCTTGTAACTGTGTTATTTTTTTCTCTCCAGAGTTAAATGAGTCTTGTTTGCTATACAATTGCTATCAGTGGACTGTACAATTAGGAAGGATGGATTGGAGTTATTAAAAACAACTAAGCTCCTTGTGTTAAATACAAAATTGTATGATTCACTGATAGATACTCAGGCTCATTTTCAAAGCACTTATCCTCCCAAAGTTCCATAGAAACCTATGGAACTTAGCCTCCCAAAGTGCTTTGAAAATATGCCTCACTGTATAGCAATTAATTTAGAGCTGAAAAATTAGCTACAGATATATTATGGAAGCATTTTTATGCCAATGTCATGCTTCCAGGCTTTGAACAACCAGGCGTGAACTCTGGAACAACATGAGCCCTTGGCCTACTGTCATTGAGCGGTAGCAGAAGGCAAAACCCCCCCAAGCAAGACTGGGCAGGATTCAGAATGCACTTGGCTTGGCTAGAGTCAGATACTGGAACAAGCTTGGCTTGACTGGACTGGAACCTAGGCATTCATCTCTGGAACAACGCTTCATACGTCAGGTGCTGTCTGTCTCCCTCTCTTCAGCATTCTGCACAGTACCCTCCCAGACTGCCCATTTTTATATCATTTTGGCCCTATTCATTTCAATGGACTCTATTCATTCCAATGGGCCCTAGCTTTCTCACCAGAACTCTTTGGCCCTTATCAGTTGATAAGGATGAGTATAAACAAAATATGTTTAGAGCACATCTGCAAGGAGATGGCTTCTATGAAGAGATGACTTCATCGGTCATCTTGCTCTTCTCAACTCCTCTCAGCTCCCCCTCCCTTCTACTTGCACCTGACCGACTACTATCTATCTTGTTAGTCACAACATCTTGGCTCATGACTTCTCACAGGTGCCAGTCCCAGTATTTATTTATTTATTTACGGTTCATTTATATCCCACATTTTCCCACTCATGCAGGCACAATGTGGCTTACAGCAAGTTATGAAAGAGCAAATGCCCCCTCCCTTGCCAGCTCTCTGGGAACTCATTTCAGCATGAGCTACAGTGAAATATATTTTGTCAGAGATGATTTTTGATTTTAAGAGGCCTAGCTCTTAGCCTGAGCCATTGGCCTGTATTTCACTGAGAGCAAGGGCTAGCATATTTCTACAAGACAGACAAGGCAGATACAAACAGGAGAGGACTGGAGCTAAAGACTACCAGGGTAAAAGACAGACGAGCAGGGACAGAACCAAAGCTGAAGGCTTGCAAGGCAGAGGCAAGCAGGAAGGGGACTGGAGCTAAAGACTCCCAGGGTAAAGACAGACAGGGCAGATACAAACAGGAAACAAAGCTGACCCACACAAACAACAGAACTAAGGCTGAAGGCAGAAGTGCACACAGGCACCCTAATTAAGAAAACAAGACACAGAAGTGCCCAAAGGCACACAGACTAGAACAAGGCAAGAAATCTAAACAAAAGTGCCTACAAGCACGCAGACTAGAACAAGGCAGAAGTGCTACTGCACATGGACTAACCTGGGGACCTTTGGCAATGCAAAGGCCCTGAATCAAAGTGCACCACTTCCTTATAACAGGACAGAGACAGGAAATACATAGAACCCAAAGTGAGGCTTGGAACACACAGAAAGTAGAAGCCTACACTCTGAACACCAAAGTGAGGCTTGGAACACACAGGACAAACACAACAGTGCAAATAGAAGTCAGCTCATGAGCTGACCAGCAGAAAAAGTGAGTCAAAAGAGGGGTCAGGGCCACAATCGTGACAGCCAATGATTGAAGACGTGAGCACTATAAAGTTAAAACAGTGCCCATGTAAGCTCTGAGGCTTTTTCCTCCATATTTCATCTCTCTTTATGAAATATTTTGTTTGGAAAAGACAGACCCTTAAGTGCTGGGTTTTTTTTTTTAATTGGAGGTATTTTCAAATTTTGAAGCGTAGTTTGTCCTCCAATGCTCTTCGATATAGATTGTATTTAAATGCTACAATTTCAATAAAAATTGTTTTTTTTTTTCAAGCACTTAAAACATTCAGCACAGCTCTGAACATCTCAGTGCTTCTGAAAATTAGCCTGATTATTTTTGTATTTAGTATCTGACAGAGCTTTGGGAACCAGTATGATATTAACTGCTACTGGGAGGAATTATGTCTGGACGACGTTCTCTTGCGGGTCAGCTTGGCTTGAAATTGGGCCTGCAAGGCCTCAAATTGGGCCTTATTTTGGACCTGAAGGGCCTGAAATTGGGTCTGATTTTGGGCCTGCAGGACCTGAAAGCTGGAACTAATCTGGGCCTGCAGATCCTGATTTTGGGTCTGAATCTGGGCCTCAATCTTGGCCTGACGGTACTTCACGGCCTCCAAATCCTCCACCAGCTGGGAGAAGGTCAATCCCCTCTTTTTCCTCATCCCCAAGTTCTCAGCCTCCTCATCATCCTCCTCTTCCTGCTCCTCTTCTTTGACCTCAATGATGGAAAAGGATTGTGATGGTAGGTTTATGTGGTAAGAGTCTAGCAGCTCCTCAGGCCCAAGTTGTAAGCCCTGTGGTGCCTTCGACTGCTTCATACATAGTTCTTCTGATTGGGGCTGTGATTGTGCCTCTCTCTGCTGCCTCTTGGGTGGTGTCTCCCCATGCTGCCTCTTGGGTGGTGTCTCTCCATGCTGCCTGTTGGGTGGTGCTGAATCCTGCTGCTTCTTGGGTGGTGTCTCTCCATGCTGCCTGTTGGGTGGTGCTGAATCCTGCTGCCTCTTGGGTGGTGTCTCCTCATGCTGCCTCTTGGGTGGTGTCTCTCCATGCTGCCTGTTGGGTGGTGCTGAATCCTGCTGCCTCTTGGGTGGTGTCTCTCCATGCTGCCTGTTGGGTGGTGCTGAATCCTGCTGCCTCTTGGGAGGTGCTGAATCCTGCTGCCTCTTGGGTGGTGTCTCCCCATGCTGCCTCTTGGGTGGTGCTGAATCCTGCTGCCTCTTGGGTGGTGTCTCCCCATGCTGCCTCTTGGGTGGTGCTGAATCCTGCTGCCTGGATGTGCTTGCCTGTGGTACCCCTGTAGACAGTGCAAATGAAAATGATATCAAGCACACTGAGACATCTCATCTCACACATTGTACGTAACTGCCACTTTGATAACAATGATTCACTGCTGTAAAAGCTTCACATTTCATATTTCAAATTTAGGGCCTTGTTTACAAAGGCGTGCTAGCATTTTTAGCGCTCACTAAAAATTGGTGCGTTCTAACCGTGTAGCTGTCCATAATATTCCTATGGGTGTCTACATGGTTAGCATGCACTAAAAAGGCTAGCATGTTTTTGTAAACAGGCCTTTAATGGATATACTGCTAAATTAATAGTGTATCTAAATAGTTTACAGCTAAAAAAATATGAGAGGGTGAAAAACAGAAAAAGAAAAGAGGCCTAAGATACAATACTAAATATCTGCAAAAGTGATAACAAGAAGACACATCAGGAGGGGCGGTAATACAGTTATGTTAATACCAAACAATTGTTGGAATCTGTAAAGCAATGAAGCCCAATAAATGGCAAAGCTAATCTGGGAAAGCCTGGACAAAATAGCATTTTCTCAAAGCTATTCTAAATTTCCTGAGTGACGTCTCTAAATGAATGCTGTTCCAAAGGGATGAGGCTACCGCACTAAGGGGTCCTTTTACTAAGGTGCGCTGAAAAATGGCCTGCGCTAGTGTAGGCGCGTGCAGATTCATTTTTCAGCGCACCTGTAAAAAAATGCCTTTTTAAAATTTTGGCCAAAAATGGACGTGCGGCAAAATAAAAATTGGCATGTGTCCATTTTAGATCTCAGACCTCACCGCCACCCATTGACCTAGCGGTAAGGTCTCACGCACTAACTGAGTGGTAATGGTCTACACGCGTAACATGCCAATGATTGCCCAGTTAGTGCCACACGCCGGAAAATTAAAAAAATATTTTCCGGCGTGCATAGTGGGCATGCGTAAAAAATGAAATTACCGCCCGGGCCACACAGTAGCCGGGCAGTAGTTCCAAATTGACATGCGTTGGGCATGCATAGGCGCCTACATGGCTTAGTAAAAGGGTCCTTTAAGGGCCCTTTTTACCAGGCTGTGGTATAAAGAGCTTGCGGTAGTGTCGGTGCGTGGATTTGCCATGCGCCGAAGTCCCTTTTACAACAGTGGATAAAAAGCCCGAGAAAGGAAGTGGCCGTGCGGTAAGTAAACACTTGCCACACAGCCATTTTCAAGGGAACCCTTACTTCCATTCATTGAGGTGGCAGTAAGGGCTCCCACGCTAACCCAGCTTCTCTCATCACTCCCTACACCCCTCTCTGCTGTCTCCACTCTGAGGATCAGAACCTATTAACCCTCCCTCCCCCCGCCCTCTATCCTTCACCTCAAAGTCTTGAAGAACTCCGCCTTTAGATACTGTACATAGGACCCAAACTTTGGAACGACTTTCCTCTTTCCATCAGAAATCAATCAAACCTCACCTCTTAAGAAACTACTTAAGACTCACCTTTTCCAAGAGTCATTCCCCTCCTCCACTGCTTTGGCCTCTGCTTGGCTATATTCTGTTTAGTACCTCCTATTCTCTTAACCCCTTTTTATTGTAAACTGCAATGTTCCATATAATGATGCTAATGTGCGGTATATCAAGGGGCATACATAAATAAAGGTTGCCTAAAAGGAGAGCATCACTATGGAGAGGCAGGAAGTGATCCTGTAGCCAGGATCTGCCCTCCAGGGGATGCAGTATCCTCTCACACCAAGAATGTGTCGCCAGAGGCTTCTGCCCAGGAGGAAAGGGTTAGGGCAGCCATGGTAGTTGGAGATTCGATCATTAGGCATGTAGATAGTTGGATGGCTCTATGTTTGTGCAGCGCTGCGTACGCCTTGTAGCGCTATAGAAATGCTAAATAGTAGTAGTAGTAGTAGATGCGAGGATTGCTTGGTCACTTGTCTGCCTTGTGCAAAGGTGGCAGTCTTCATGTGTCACCTAGATAAGATTTTAGATGGTGCTGGGGAGGAGCCTGCTACCTTGGTATATTTGGGTACCAGTGGCATAGGAAAATCTGGGAGGGAAGTTCTGGAAGCAAAATTTAGACTCTTAGGTAGAAAACTGAAATCCAGAACCTCCAGGGTAGCATTTGCAGAAGTGTTCCACGTGCAGGGCCTAAGCGATAGGCAGAGCTCTGCAGTCTCAGTGCATGGATGCGACGAGGGTTTTAGATTTGTTAGGAACTGGGCAATATTCTGGGGAAGGAGAGTCTTTTCCGGAAAGATGGACTTCACCTTAACCAGGATGGAACCGGTCTCCTGGCATCAGCATTTAAAAAGGAGATAGAGCAGTCTTTAAACTGGAAACTAGGGGAAGGTCAACAGTTGCTCATAAGTGCATGGTTTGGGAAAAGGTATCGTTTCAGTTTTATTAAAGACTTTATATCCTGCCCAACAGAACAAACCATCTGGGCGGGGACAAAAGGAACTAGGGTAGAACTACAATGTAAATAGGGAAGGAGGGAAGAAGGAAAAAAACAATGTAGAGGGGAAAAAAAACCTGTCATCCAGAAAACTAGTAGAGGCATGCTGGAAAAGAAAAGTCTTGAGCTCTGCTTTAAACAGGGATAGTGAGGTGATTTTTCTGAGGTGGGATGGGAAAAGATGTATCACTAAAACAGGGAAGATAGGGCATCTCGATAGAAAGATTGAAGGAAAGAGCATAGTAGACCAGGAGGGGCAATTCTGATATGACGTCCAAGTCCGACTTTGGAGGTTTTACATAAAACATCCAAAATCCGAACAGAAAAGGTTATTTTTTAAAAAAGGAAAACGTCTTTTTTTTTTTCTTTTTCAAAAATACTATTTTGAATAAGGTTTGGTTCTTTTGCAGGGTTTTTTTTTTTTTTACTATTTTTGAAAAAAATAAAAAAAGGTCCAAGTGAAAAACATAGCAAATCAAGCCATTGAGATGTAGGAGGAGCCAGCATTTTTACTAGACTGGTCCCCCAAACATCTCAGGAGAGCAATGGGGCACCTTAAGAGGCACCACAGTGGACTTTAAATAAATGCTCCCAGGTACACACCTCACCATTGCTCCCTTATCTTGTCTGCTAAGCCCCTCAAAACCCACTACCCCCAACTGTACACCACTCCCATAGCCCTTTTGGGGGGGAAGGGGGCACCTATATGTGGGTACAGTGGGTTTCTGGTGAGTTTTGGAGGACTCTCCTCCACAAGTGTAACAGGTAGGGGGAGGTATGGGCCTGGGTCCACCTGTCTGCAGTGTACTGTACCCACCACTAGACTACTCCAGGAACCTGCATGCTGCTCTGACTCGAGTATATCTGAGGCTGGTAAGTAATGTTTTTAAAAACATTTTTTGAGGGTGGGAGGGGATCAGTGACCACTGGGGAAGTAAGGGTGGGGTCATCCCTGATCCCTTCCAGTGGTCTTCTGGTCATTTTTCTGCCTTTTTCGTTCTGAAAACAGGTCTATCTTAAAACATCTTAGTTTTAGTCCTGGACGGTTTTGTTTTGTTCCATTATGGCTGAAAATGTTCAAGTCTTAGGAACGCCCAAATCGCACCCATAAAACATCCCCAACATGCCCCCTCGAAATTTGGACGCACTGAGAGAAGAATAGCATAGAAATACATCTAAAAAAATAGGTTTTGAAAATACCAATTTGGACGTTTCTGTGAGAAAAACGTCCAAATGCTGCTTTCTGCCACTTTTTAGACATTTTTCTCTTTCAAAAATGAGCCTCCAGTTGTCAGATTCTAAAGATTGCAAATTATCACTGTCAAGTGCTGAGCAAGTTGTAAGTAGGAATGATAATAGTATGATGCTTATAGAGGGGCATAATCGAACGAAAACGTCTATCTCCATGGGCGTTTATCTCCGAGAACGGGTCCGTGAAGGGGCGGACCGAACCGTATTTTGGGAAAAAATAGATGTCCATGTTTTATTCGCCAAGTTGTGAGCTGGGCGTTTTTGCTTTTCAGCGATAATGGAAAATGAAATCGCCCAGCTCAAAAACGAATAAATCCAAGGCATTTGTTCGTGGGAGGGGCCAGGAGTCGTAGTGCACTGGTCCCCCTCACATGCCAGGACACCAACCGGGCACCCTAGGGGGCACTTTTACAAAAACAAAACAAAAGGTAAAAGAGCTCCCAGGTGCATAGCACCCTTCCCTTGTGTGCTGAGCCCCCCAAATCCCCCTCAAAACCCACTGCCCACAAGTCTACACCATTATTATAGCCCTAAGGGGTGAAGGGGGCACCTACATGTGGGTACAGGGGGTTTGGGGGGGTTGGACGACTAAGCATTAAGCAGCACAATTGTAACAGGTAGGGGGGGATGGGCCTGGGTCCACCTGCCTGAAGTCCACTGCACCCCCTAACAACTGCTCCAGGGACCTGCATACTGCTGGCAGGGAGGTGGGTATGACATTTGAGGGTGAAAATAAAAAGTTGTGAAACATCATTTTTTGTGGTGGGAGGGGGTTTGTGACCACTGGGGGAGTCAGGGGAGGTCATCCCCGATTCCCTCCAGTGGTCATCTGGTCATTTAGGGCACTTTTTGGGGCCTTATTCGTGGAAAAACAGGGTCCAGGAAAAGTGCCCTAAATTCTCGCTAAAAACGCATATTTTTTTTTCCATTATCGGCGAAAGGCGCCCATCTCTGATCGCCCGATAACCACGCCCCAGTTCCGCCTTCACCACGCCTTCGACACGCCCCCATCAACTTTGTCCGCATCCGCGACGGAGTGCAGTTGAAATCGTCCAAATTCGGCTTTCGATTATACCGGTTTATTCGTTTTTGTGAGATAAACGTCTATCTCCCGATTTGGGTCACAATATAGGCGTTTTTCTATTTCGATTATAAGCAGGATAGTCTGCTAATTCCTATATATAGATTCAAAACAGATAACATTTAGTTCTAGTTTAACATTTTCAAAATAAAGAATAAGATAAAAGAAAAGAAAAATTATATAAAAAACAACCTTAATATAATTCAATTGTTTACGGAATACCAAATAAGAAGGGATCTTTTTAGATCAACAGTTAAGAACACCATATAGAAACTGCTTGATAGGGAAATGAAGTCGATAAAGATTTCTTGTATTTCACTTTCACAAAAGACAGAAAATAAATAAGATGGGAATCTACAGCTCGGGATGAAGAAGGAGACAATGGAAAAGAAAATAAATATTCTGGACATGTACCTCTAAAACATCTTATAGATACAACATGATAATTTAAAAATAATGTGTGCTTTAATGGGTAACAAATGAAGTTTTATCAAGATCGGCATTGTAACATCCAAGACTCGACACGAGTCGTATTTTGGCCACAAGTGGCCTTCCTCAGGAGTCTTATATTGGATGAATGGAATTCCTAACCAGCTTCTGTAAAATATATATGTTATCTTATACCTTAGTGCTCACACCTCGTAGAGCAATCGGAAACACTGGAACTCTCTGGAAGATAGTTAGGAATTCCATACATACAATAGAAGACTCCTGAGGAAGGCCACTTTTGACAGAAATACAACTCATGTTGAGTCTTGGATGTTAAAATAAAGCTACAATAAATTGAACATCGTCTACTGTTAAATCATTTGTCACCCTTGCTCTGCTTGACTTTTTTACCCAATTTTAGACACCAATATAAAAATGAGCGTTAAGCTCTATTCTATAAATGGCACTCAAAGTTGGGTCCGTTTATAGAATAGTGCTTAGTGCTGGGATCCAAACGCAATTTCAGGTGTAAGGATTTACACCAACTAACATAGTAACATAGCAGATGACGGCAGAAAAAGACCTGCACGGTCCATCCAGTCTGTGCTACTTTTTGTGTATACCTGACCTTGATTTGTATCTGTCTTTTTCAGGGCACAGACCGTATAAGTCTGCCCAGTACTATCCCCGCCTCCCAACCACCAGCCCCGCCTCCCAGCACCAGCTCTGGCACAGACCGTATAAGTCTGCCCAGCACTATGTCCACCTCCCAACCACCAGTCCCGCCTCCCAGCACCGGCTCTGCCATCCAATCTCCGCTAAGCTCCTGAGGATCCCTTCCTTCTGAACAGGATTCCTTTATGTTTATCCCATGCATGTTTGAATTCCGTTACCGTTTTCATCTCCACCACCTCCCGCGGGAGGGCATTCCAAGCATCCACCACTCTCTCTGTGAAAAAATACTTCCTGACATTTTTCTTGAGTCTGCCCCCCTTCAATCTCATTTCATGTCCTCTGGTTCTACCGCCTTCCCATCTCCGGAAAAGGTTTGTTTGCGGATTAATACCTTTCAAATATTTGAACGTCTGTATCATATCCTCCCTGTTTCTCCTTTCCTCCAGGGTATACATGTTCAGGTCAGCAAGTCCCTCCTCATACATCTTGTAACGCAAATCCCATACCATTCTCGTAGCTTTTCTTTACACTGCTTCAATTCTTTTTACATCCTTAGCAAGATACGGACTCCAAAACTGAACACAATACTCCAGGTGGGGCCTCACCAACAACTTATACTGAAGCCTGGTATAAATCCTCACGCTTAAATTAGGTGCAGATCTGCCTTATTCTGTAACACTGCATTCAAATTCTAGGAACGCCCCTGACCCACCCATGCCCCTTCCCCTTCCCCTTTTCGGGTCCACATGTAAAATTTACGCATGCATCTTTATAGAATACTGACTACGAAGATGCGTGCTAAATTCAAATTGTTGCTAATTAGCATCAATAATCAAGTATCACCCAATTATTACCAATTAACTGCTCATTTGTCAATTAAGTTGTGGAGGAGTGGCCTAGTGGTTAGGGTGGTGGACTTTGGTCCTGGGGAACTGAGGAACTGAGTTCAATTCCCAGCACAGGCATCTCCTTGTGACTCTGGGCAAGTCACTTAACCCTCCATTGCCTACCGCATTGAGCCTGCCATGAGTGGGAAAGCGCGGGGTACAAATGTAACAAAAAAAAAAAGTTGCACATGCAATTATGGAATACGCTCGATGCATGCCAGATTTCGGCGTGCAATTTTGGACTCCACATATTGAATCCGGGGGGGGGGGGGAGGGGAAGTATGTGGATAAAACTGGGATAGCTAAAAGGCAATTATTCATAGCCAAGGAACAAGATACCACCCTATCCGCTCTGACCCAGAGGACAGAGTTAGACACCACAAAATCCTGACTGCATCCTTCAAACAAAAAGGCTACAACCCCAAAATATTCTCCAAGAATATTGCTTCCTCCCTCTCTACAGTCGATGACCAAATGTATGTTACAACCAACGCAACCTTCATGCAACACCTTAATGTATCCTTCTTTACTATGTACGCATGCACATGGTATATATATATATATATTGTGAGAGGGTAGGTGAAAGGGGATCTGGGAAGGCACGCAGAAGGGGGGTGCAGGCAGCCGGGGAACCCCAACGGGGCAGACTTCATGTGCACAACACCCACATTCAGAAAGCTGCGCTACCGGAGGCAGAGAGGTTGGCTGGGTTAAGGAAGAAGAGGAGGAACTACCAGTCCCAGAATCCCTCTTTTCCCCACCCGGCTGTGCAAGAGTTAGGGGAGAAGATAGAAGATTGGGAAATGGTCTCTGAGGAAGGTGAATAGGGCCAGCTGGAGAGGTTAGGGGCAGGGGAAGTTGAAGAGGAAGATAAAATGGAGGTTACTGAAGGACTAGAGGAGGAACAGATGGAGATTGGAGCTCTGGCTCAAACCCGAAAAGCTGCTGTAAGAGGGTGGCTAGCTGTGCCTTGGAGAGACTGGTGGAAGACCAGAGGAGAGAGACTGAGGCGCTGGGGGAGATCTCTACTAAAGAGGAAACAGGTGCAGCCCCTGGGAGAGAAAGAGGGCTGGGCACAATTGAAACCCCAGTCTGAACCAGGTGGGACCAAAGCTGTGTAGCTGTGCTGTAAGAAAGGCTGTGTAAACTGTTTCATACTGAAAAGGTCTGGGCCTGCAACCTACCAAGCTACTGTGTTTTCTTTCTGATAATGTACTGTTCCCTAAAAGAAGTAATTTTGGCTAAAGTGAAGTGAAGTTATATGGACTGTTTTGAACCTGAATTGTGCTTTGGGGCAGCAAGCCTGAACAACCTGGAGTTAAGATGTTCCTGGGCGTTTATGTTAACTGGAAGCAAGAAAATAAAGCTCTCTTACTTGTAAACGTTGGGCTGTGGATGTGCCTCTGTGCAGGGAACAGAGGGGGGAAGAAGTCCTGAAAATTCTCATGGCCTGGAGCTGAGGCTCAGAGCAACCAGATGGCTGTAGAGTGAGGCAACAGCCGTGTGAAGGAGGAGGCAGCTAAGCAGGGTCGAGCCCGGCTGGGTCCTGGGGGGGGGGGTGAACCAGCTACAATATATACCATGATTAGTTCCATATATGCTATGTACCATGTATGTTACCATGTATGTATGCACCTTAATGTAACACCATTTGTAATTTTGCTAACCGGAAATGGCAACCACCATTACGGCAAATGTAAACCACATTGAGCCTGCAAATTGGTGGTAAAATGTGGGATACAAATGCTACTAATAAATAAATAAATAAATAAAACACCCAGGGAAAATCTACTACAGTATAAGGAAAAGAAAGCCACAGACAGAATCCCTCAGGCGACCCTCAGGGGGAGGAATGCTGGCTTCGGCCTAACCCCTGGTAAGCCTTTCCTCAGCTGAGAGGTGCCCAGCTCTACCACCGGCTGCCTTTCAGGTGCTGTGGAGGACTTGCAGCTCATCTGCATATCCTTACAGCCTTCTCCAGGGTGACACCCAGGTCCACTCCGATCCACTCAGGGCCTCCGCTCTAGGGGCATTTTTCTCTTTACATCTAATCTTCCCAGTTGCTAAAGTACCTCAGTCATTTATGGCCCCTATTCACATTCTCTTCCTAGCCCTGTCCCTTCCTAATCTTTTCCCTCACCCCCTACCTGTCTCCGCTACAGGAACTTACTGCCCATCCATCGACTTCATCACCTCACCTTCTCTCCTACCCTCTTCCTCCCTCTTGGCTTTTAATCTCTGCCTCTTTCTTCCGTCCATTTTGCCTTCCCCATTCCACCTAAATACCTCTCGCCTTCGACGCCTTCGTGGCCACACCTCTCCTACTCTCCTCCGCTCTCTTTTACTCCTTCTCTTACTCTCAGCCGGTGACATCAATCCCAGTCCTGGCCCCCCTCACCAACTATTATCCCAACTCTACAGATCTCACTGCGACCTCTCTAACCTCATCTCTATTTCTTTACTCCCCTCCTCTTCTTTGCCCTTCTCTTGCACCCTATGGAATGCCCGCTCTATCTGTAACAAACTCCCCTATATCCAGGACCTCTTTATCTCGCGTCACCTCCATCTGCTCGCCATAACAGAAACCTGGCTCTGCCCTGATGACTCTGCTTCAGTCGCAGCCCTGTGCCATGACGGTTATCTATTTTCACATACTCCTCGCCCTGCTGGCCATGGGGGCGGTGTTGGACTACTTCTCTCTCCCTTCTCCAGATTTCAACCCCTTCTTCCACCTCAATCTCACTGTTTTTCCTCCTTTGAAGTCCACTCTATCCACCTTTTCTCTCCTCTGCCTCTTCGAATAGCGGTCATTTATCGTCCCCCTGATAAGTCCCTTTCATCCTTTCTCAGTGACTTTGATGCCTGGCTTGCCTTCTTCCATGATCCTTCCTCCCCCTCTCTCATCCTTGGTGACTTTAATATTCCTGCTAATGATCCTTCCAACTCTTATATTTCCAAGTTACTCGCTTTAACATCCTCCTTTAATCTCCAACTATGCTCCACCTCCCCCACTCATCAAAATGGTCACTGTCTTGATCTCATCTTCTCCTCCAACTGTTCACCCTCTAGTTTCCTTGCCTCTGATCTTCCCTCCTCTGATCACCATCTTATAACTTTCACACTTAAATCTCCTCCCTCCCAGTCCCGTCCTATCTTATCTAATTTATCTAGGAATCTTCACGATATTGACCCTTCATCTCTATCCTCCCATGTTTCAAACCTCCTCTCTACTGTGGCACCATCCACGTCTGTCAACAAGGCTGTTTCTTCTTCCAACAATACTCTATCCTCTGCCTTAGACACTCTTGCACCTTTGATGACCCGCCCTGTAAGGCGTACAAAACCCCAACCTTGGCTGACTTCTAATATCCGCTACCTACGTTCCTGTACCCGCTCCGCCGAACGCCTCTGGTGGAAATCTCGGGCCCTTGCTGATTTCCTACACTTTAAGTTCATGCTGACCTCCTTCCAATCTGCTCTTTTACGTGCCAAACAGGATTATTATATCCAACTGACCAACTCTCTTGGCTCTAATCCTCGACTTCTCTTCACCACATTGAACTCTCTCCTCAAGGTGCCCCCTCCCCCAACTCCCCCTTCATTATCTCCTCAGACCCTTGCTGAATTCTTTCACAACAAGGTTCAAAAGATGAACCTTGCTTTCTCTACCTCACCACCTCTCCCTCCACTAGTCCGTTCCCCTCTCTCTCCTTCCCCTCATTCCCTTTCCTCCTTTCCTGAAGTTACTATTGAGGAAACTACACTTCTCCTTTCTTCCTCAAAATGTACCACCTGTTCCTCTGATCCCATTCCCACCCACCTTCTTAACTCCATCTCTCCTGCTCTTATTCCTTTTATCTGTCACATTCTCAACCTCTCACTTTCCACTGTGACTGTCCCTGCTGCCTTTAAACATGCTGTGGTCACACCTCTCCTTAAGAAGCCTTCACTCGACCCTACTTGTCCCTCTAATTACCGACCCATCTCCCTCCTTCCTTTTCTCTCCAAATTACTTGAGCGTGCTGTTCACCGCCGCTGCCTTGATTTTCTCTCCACATGCTATTCTTGACCCACTACAATCTGGTTTTCGCCCTCTCCACTCAACCAAAACTGCGCTTACTAAAGTCTCCAATGACCTATTACTGGCTAAATCCAGAGGTCAATATTCCATCCTCATTCTTCTTGATCTTTCTGCTGCTTTTGACACTGTTGATCACAGCATACTTCTCGATACCCTGTCCTCACTTGGATTCCAGGGCTCTGTCATTTCCTGGTTCTCTTCCTACCTCTCCCTCCGCACCTTTAGTGTTCACTCTGGTGGATCCTCTTCTACTTCTATCCCTCTGCCTGTCGGCGTACCTCAGGGTTCTGTTCTTGGTCCCCTCCTCTTTTCTATCTACACTTCTTCCCTTGGTTCATTAATCTCATCCCATGGCTTTTCCTACCATCTCTATGCTGATGACTCCCAAATCTACCTTTCTACCCCTGATATCTCACCTTGCATCCAAACCAAAGTTTCAGCGTGCTTGTCTGACATTGCTGTCTGGATGTCTCAACGCCAACTGAAATTAAATATGACCAAAACCGAGCTTCTCATTTCCCCCCCAAACCCACCTCCCCGCTCCCCCCGTTTTCTATTTCTGTTGATGGCTCTCTCATTCTCCCTGTCTCCTCAGTTCGAAACCTTGGGGTCATCTTTGACTCTTCTCTCTCCTTCTCTGCTCATATCCAGCAGATTGCCAAGACCTGTCGTTTCTTTCTTTACAACATCCGTAAACTGCGCCCCTTTCTTTCCGAGCACTCTACCAAAACCCTCATCCACACCCTTGTCACCTCTCATTTAGACTACTGCAATCTGCTTCTTGCTGGCCTCCCACTTAGTCACCTCTCCCCCCTCCAGTCGGTTCAAAACTCTGCTGCCCGTCTCGTCTTCCGCCAGGGTCGCTTTACTCATACTACCCCTCTCCTCAAGACCCTTCACTGGCTCCCTATCCGTTTTCGCATCCTGTTCAAACTTCTTCTACTAACCTATAAATGTACTCACTCTGCTGCTCCCCAGTATCTCTCCACACTCGTCCTTCCCTACACCCCTTCCCGTCCACTCCGCTCCATGGATAAATCCTTCTTATCTGTTCCCTTCTCCACTACTGCCAACTCCAGACTTCGCGCCTTCTGTCTCGCTGCACCCTACGCCTGGAATAAACTTCCTGAGCCCCTACGTCTTGCCCCATCCTTGGCCACCTTTAAATCTAGACTGAAAGCCCACCTCTTTAACATTGCTTTTGACTCGTAGCCACTTGTAACCACTCGCCTCCACCTACCCTCCTCTCTTCCTTCCCATTCACATTAATTGATTTGATTTGCTTACTTTATTTTTTTTTTTTGTCTATTAGATTGTAAGCTCTTTGAGCAGGGACTGTCTTTCTTCTATGTTTGTGCAGTGCTGCGTACGCCTTGTAGCGCTATAGAAATGCTAAATAGTAGTAGTAGTAGTAGTAGTGACATACAACCCAGAGATGGAAAAATAGAGAAAAATCATAAAAGATCTACAACCACTACTCCAGGAGGATGAATTACTGAAAGAGATATTCCCATCCCCACCAGTGCTGGCCTTCCGACAGCCACTCAATTAAAAACATAAGCTATTGAGAAGTAAGCTACCAACAGAGTATCAAAAAGAAGAGAATGGCACACATCCTTGCAATATATCCAGCTGCAAACATAGTAGATGACAGCAGAAAAAGACCTGCACGGTCCATCCAGTCTGCCCAACAAGATAACTCATATGTGCTACTTTTTGTGTATACCTGACCTTGATTTCTATCTGTCTTTTTCAGGGCACAGACTGTATAAGTCTGCCCAGCACTAGCCCCACTTCCCAACCACCAGCCCTGCCTCCCACAACCGGCTATTCCATCCAATGCCCGCTAAGCTCCTGAGGATCTCTTCCTTCTGAACAGAATTTCTTTATGTTTATTCCACGCATGTTTGAATTCCGTTACCGTTTTCATCTCCACCACCTCCCGCGGGAGGGCATTCCAAGCATCCACCACTCTCTCCATGAAAAAATACTTCCTGACATTTTTCTTGAGTCTGCCCCCCTTCAATCTCATTTCATGTCCTCTAGTTCTACTGCCTTCCCATCTCCGGAAAAGCTTCGTGTGCAGATTAATATCTTTCAAATATTTGAACGTCTGTATCATATCACCCCTGTTTCTCCTTTCCTCCAGGGTATATATGTTCAGGTCAGCAAGTCTCTCCTCATACGTCTTCTAACGCAAATACCATACCATTCTCGTAGCTTTTCTTTGCACCGCTTCAATTCTTTTTATATCCTTAGCAAGATACGGCCTCCAAAACTGAACACAATACTCCAGGTGGGGCCTCACCAACGACTTATACAGGGGCATTAAAACTTCTTTTCTTCTGCTGATCTCTCTATACAGCCTACCAACCTTCTAGTTACGGCCACCACCTTGTCACACTGTTTCTTCGCCTTCAGATCCTCAGATACTATCACCCCAAGATCCCTCTCCCTGTCCGTACCTATCAGACTCTCACCGCCTAACACATACGTCTCCCGTGGATTTCTACTCCCTAACTGCATCTCTTTGCATTTCTTCGCATTGCCAAACCTTAGACCATTCTGCTAGCTTCCTTAGATCCTTTTTCATGTTTTCCACTTCCTCTTTGGTGTCCACTCTGTTACAGATCTTAGTATCATCCGCAAATAGGCAAACTTTACCTTCTAACGCTTCGGCAATGTCACTCACAAATATATTGAACAGAATCGGCCCCAGCACCGATCCCCGAGGCACTCCACTACTCACCTTTCCCTCATCCAAGCGAATTCCATTAACCACCACCCTCTGGCATCTGTCCGTCAACCAGTTCCTAATCCAGTTCACCACTTCAGGTCCTATCTTCAGCCCGTCCAGTTTATTTAAGAGCCTCCTGTGGGGAACCGTGTCAAAAGCTTTGCTGAAATCTAAGTAGATTACGTCTATAGCTCGTCCCTGATTCAGTTCTCCGATCACCCAATCAAAGAACTCAATGAGATTCGTTTGGCACGATTTCCCTTTGTTAAAACCATGTTGTCTCGGATCTTGCAACTTATTAGTTTCCAGGAAATTCACTATCCTTTCCTTCAGCATCGCTTCCATTACTTTTCTAATAACCGAAGTGAGGCTTACCGGCCTGTAGTTTCCAGCTTCTTCCCTATTGCCACTTTTGTGAAGAGGGGCCACATCCGCCGTTCTCCAATTCCTCGGAACCTCTCCCGTCTGCAAGGATTTGTTAAACAAATCTGTAAGAGGATCCGCCAGAACCTCTCTGAGCTCCCTCAATATCCTGGGGTGGATCCCGTCCGGTCCCAAACTATGCCAGAACATTTCACAAGACCCCATGGTCATTCACAAAGGAAAAATATTCAACATAAAGGAATCCTTCACATGCTCATCTTCCAATGTAGTATATGTCATCCAGTGTAAAAAATGTGATGAAGGGTGCTATATTGGAGAAACAAGCCAGATGCTGAAGAAGAGATTTAATTTACATAGACATCATATGAAAAATGCCAACGCTAACCAGGATGTTACCTCTGGGGGACAGCACTTTGCAAAACCAGAACACCGAACCAATGATTTTATGGTAAGAATACTAAAAGGGAACTTTAAAACAATCCAGGAATGTGAGACCTTTGAAGTCAGAATGTTTAAATATTTTGACACCCACCAGACAGGACTTAACAAAGATCTGGGTTTTCTAGCCCATTATAAGCCATGAAACTCCACTGCTTTG
This sequence comes from Microcaecilia unicolor, assembly GCF_901765095.1. NCBI lineage: Eukaryota > Metazoa > Chordata > Amphibia > Gymnophiona > Siphonopidae > Microcaecilia > Microcaecilia unicolor. The sequence goes on along the minus strand of NC_044032.1, from coordinate 3,403,687 downwards.
TCACTCTCTGATCACCATGCATATTTCCCTGTCCCTCATCCTCTCAGCCCTCTCTGCTTCTCACCTAGCCCACCCCCTCCCTCATCCTTTCAGATTGTCACTGAAATACTTTGATGTTTCACTTATATATGCTGTTACTTATCAAAATTTGCTTATTTCTGATCTATCGAAGAAGGGCTACCTTCGAAAGCTAATCAAAAAATGTATTGTTAGTCCAATAAAAAAGGTATCATCTTATTTTCTTTTCTCTGTTTTATTTTATTCTATTTCTATTGATTACCTAAAAGGCAAAGAAAGCAAGGAAGGAGGCTGGATCATTCACTTCCCCCACCAAAGAGAGAAGGGAGGAAGGGGCTCTTACTTCATTTGCCGTTTTTTTCTTCTATTAACGGTAAAACCCGATCGTGTACGTTTATTCTTACCTAGTTGATGCCCACCACTTACAAGCATGTACGATCCTTCACTTCACTACCCATGCTTCCTTTTTGGTTATATCTGCTCACCTTGCAGATCTGTGGTATAAGGCTGGTCCTCGTCTGAGCTCCAACTGGATCTGGATGCTTTCTGATTTCTTTGGACTTCTCTGCTCATGAAACCTGTAGACAAAAATGTAAATCAATGATATATGATAAAGATCCCCTTGAATTTGGAGGTTTCTGTGATAAGCATTTAGGGAGTACTTTAGTGGCAGATCAGCAGCTTCAACAAACTCATACCGCTCTCAGCAATGATGTGCCCACAAGTAAGGGATGGTCCAGTGGCTCAGAGGTAAGGGCTCTGCACTGCCATGCCAACAACCTAAGTTCAGTTTACAGTTGCAGCCTCTGCTGGACAAAAGGGCATCTTGACTATTGCTCAATTGTGATACCAAGTGGCCAGACTTAGGATTCACATCTGATGGGTTCTAGAGAAAGTGGTAGCATGGCCTCTACTGGCTGAGGGCTGGGGGAGAGGATCTCAAGTAGACAACCAGATAGATTAAGCAGTCCAAATAAAATAGAATGTTTGGGATTACTACAAAGGAATTGAACAGTCCTTCGGAAAACCCAGCCAGTTGATTTTTCAGAATATCTGCAATAAATGTATGTGGGGCAGCTGGAATCTTGCAGTATGGATGCCTTCTGAATTAATTAGAGGTTAATTGTTCCCTAGGTTCTGTCTGGTACTGCAGTTCAGCTGCCTAATACTAGAGAGAACCTCTGATTGTATATATATATCTGACTCCATCATTGGGATAGAACAGTGCACTTATTCTTTAACCAAACCAAGGGATTATTAACAGACTAGTAAAACAGACCCGTTTCTGACACAAATGAAACGAGCGCTAGCAAGGTTTTCCTCGGAGTGTGTTTGTTTGAGAGGGTGTGTGTGAGAGTGAGTGTGTGAGAGAGAGTGAATGTGAGAGTGTGTGTGTGTCTGACAGAGAGAGAGAGAGTGAGACTGGGTGAGAGTGTGTGAGATAGAGAGTGTGTGTGTGAGAATGAGAGTGTGTGCTAGGGCCCCCCCTCCCTCCCTCCCTCCCTCCTCCCAGTCCCGGGGCGTCCCCTCCCTCCCAGTTCCAGGGTCGTCTTCCCTCCGAGTTCCATGGTTGTCCCTGTCCCCTCCCTACAAGTTCCAGGTTCATCTTCCCTCCGAGTTCCAGGGTTGTCCCTGTCCCCTCCCTACAAGTTCCAGGTGGCCCCCCTCCCCCTCCCTCTTTTCCTCCCTCCAAGTTCCAGGGTCCTCCCCTTCCTCCGAGTTCCAGGTTTCTCCCCTCCCTCTGAGTTCCAGGGTCGTCCCCCTCCCTCCGAGTTCCAGGGTCGTCTCGTCCCTCCCTCCCTCCCTCCGAGTTCCAAGGTCATCCCCTCCCCTCCCCTCCCCATCCCCTTCCCATCCCTTCCCCATCCCTCTGAGTTCAGGGTCCCCTCCCTTCCTCCGAGTTTCAGTGTCTCCCTCCCTCTCTCCGAGTGTCAGGTCTCCCTCCTTCCCTCCGAGTGTGAGGGTCTCCCCCTCCCTCCGAGTGTCAGGGCGAGTGCTAATAATTTGCGTGTACAATTTTCTTTATTTTCCATACCTTCAAGGAATTAGATTGTCGGTGCTAAGATTGCATTTTGGAACCTCAGGAACCTTTGGGGTCATGAAGTTCCCGAGGGTTTCTGTCTCAACAGTGAAAAATCAAACCATCCTGCACGTACGAAACAAAAGTTTACTTGCCTAGAGCTTTCCCACACTGCTACTACTACTACTTAACATTTCTAAAGCGCTACTAGGGTTACCACAGCGCTGTACAATTTAACATGGAAGGACAGTCCCTGCTCAAGGAGCTTACAATCTAAAAGACAGGTGTACAATCTAAAGTCAATCTAAACAATCTAAAGACAAGTGTACAGTCAAAAGACAAGTGTAGAGTTCATCTGATAGGGCATACTATATTTCACGAAAGGTTAGGTGCCGAAAGCAGCCTTGAAGAGGTGAGTTTTTAAGCAGAGATTTGAAGATGGGTAGGGAGGGGGCTTGGCGTAGGGGTTGAGGAAGATTGTTCCAAGCATAGGGTGAGGCAAGGCAGAATGAGCGGAGCCTGGAGTTGGCAGTGGTGGAGAAGGGAACTGAAAGGAGGGATTTGTCTTGTGAGCGGAGGGTTACGGGCGGGAACATAGGGGGAGATGAGGGTAGAGAGGTAGTGAGGAGCTGCAGACCGGGTGCATTTGTAGGTAAGGAGGAGAATCTTGAATTGTATGCGGTATCTGATCGGAAGCCAGTGAACTGACTTGAGGAGAGGGGTGATATGGAGTATATCGGTTCTGGCGGAATATAAGACGTGCAGCAACGTTCTGAACGGATTGAAGGGGGGATAGATGGCTAAGTGGGAGGCCGGTGAGGAGTAAGTTGCAGTAGTCAAGGCGAGAGGTAATGAGAACGTGGACGAGAGTTCGTGAGGTGTGCTCAGATAGGAAAGGGCGAATTTTGCTGATGTTGAAGAGGAAGAAGCGACAGGTCTTGGCAGTCTTGTTGGATATGCGCAGAGAAGGAGAGGGAAGAATCGAAGATGACTCCGAGGTTGCGGGCAGATGGGACGGGGTGGATGAGGGTGTTATCAACTGAGATAGAGAGTGGAGGAAGAGGAGAGGTGGGTTTAGGTGGAAAGGCGAGGGGCTCGGTTTTGGACATGTTCAGCTTCAGGTGGCGGTTGGACATCCAGGCAGTAATGTCGATAGGGGCAGGCCGAAACCTTGGCCTGGGTCTCCGCGGTGATGTCTGGTGTGGAGAGATATAGCTGGGTGTCATCAGCATAAAGATGATACTGGAAACCATGAGATGAGATCAGTGAGCCTAGGGAGGAGGTGTAGATTGAGAAGAGAAGGGGTCCAAGGACAGATCCCTGGGGAACTCCAACAGATAGTGGGATGGGAGTGGAGGAAGATCTATGAGAGTGTACTCTGAAGGTGCGGTGGGAGAGATAAGAGGAGAACCAGGAAAGGACGGAGCCTTGGAACCCAAAAGAGGACAGTGTGCAAGAAGTAAATCATGATTGACAGTGTCAAACGCAGCGGATAGATCGAGGAGGATGAGGATGGAATAGTGGCCTCTGGATTTGGCAAGGAGCAGGTCGTTGCAGACTTTAGAGAGTGCTGTTTCTGTCGAGTGTAGAGGGCGAAAACCAGATTGAAGTGGATCAAGGATGGCATGAGAGGAGAGAAAATCAAGGCAGCGGACTGTGAACGGCATGTTCAACTATTTTGGAGAGGAAGAGGAGGAGAGAGATAGGTGCGGTAGTTGGAGGGGCAGGGTAGGGTCAAGTGATGGGTTTTTTAGGAGAGGTGTGACTACGGCGTGCTTGAAGGTGTCAGGAACAGTTGCAGTGAGGAGAGAAAGTTAAGGATGGCGACAGATGGAGGAGGGGGTGACAGTATGGGAGATGGTGTTAAGTAGGTTGGTGGGATGGGATCGGAGGAACAGGTGGTGCATTTCGAGGAGGAAAGAAGGCGGGAGGTTTCATCCTCGGTGATCTCAGGAAAGGAGGAGAAAGAGGCCCATAGTTGGTTGTTATTGGAAAGGGCTACAGGCTGAAGAGGAGGTGGTGACTTGGTAGTGAACTCAAGGTTGATCTTTTGTACCTTGTCGTGGAAGTAGTCAGCCAGTGATTGAGGAGTGAGTGAAGGCGGAGTGGGAGCGGGGGGCACTTTGAGAGCTGAGAGAGTTGGTCCATTGGGTGTAATAGTCCTGTTTGCAAGGAATAGGGAGGAATGGAAGGAGGATAGTATGAATTTCTAGTGAAGGAAGTCTGATGGGTACGAGATTTCCTCCAGAGGCGTTCAGCGGATCGGGTGCAGGACTACTACTACTACTACTATTTAACATTTCTAAAGCGCTACTAGGGTTACGCAGCGCTGTACAATTTAACATAGAAAGACAGTCCTGCTCAATGAGCTTACAATCTAAAGGACAAATATACAGTTAGTTTAGGGGTCATTAAATTGGGTAGTCTAGGTTACTTGAAGGTATAGAGGTTAGGTGTCGAAAGCAACATTGAAGAGGTGGGCTTTGAGTAAGGCTTTGAAGATGGGTAGGGAGGGGCTTGGCGCAGGAGCTCAGGAAGGCTATTCCAGGCATAGGGTGAGGCGAGGCAGAATGGGCGGAGTCTGGAATTGGCGGTGGTGGAGAAGGGTACTGAGAGGAGGGATTTGTCCTGTGAGCGGAGGTTATGGTGGGAACGTAAGGGGAGATGAGGGTAGAGAGGTAGTGAGGGGCTGCAGACCGAGTGCATTTGTAGGTAAGAAGTAGAAGCTTGAACTGAATGCGGTATCTGATCGGAAGCCGTGAAGTGACCTGAGGAGAGGGGTGATATGAGTATGCCAGTTTTGGCGGTATATAAGATGTGCAGCAGAGTTCTGAATGGATTGAAGGGGGGATAGGTGGTTAAGTGGGAGGCCAGTGAGGAGTAGGTTGCAGTAGTCAAGGCGAGAGGTAATGAGAGCGTGGATGAGAGTTCGGGTGGTGTGCTCAGAGAGGAAGGGGCGAATTTTGTTGATGTTAAAGAGGAAGAAGTGACAGGTCTTGGCTGTCTGCTGGATGTGGCGCCGAGAAGGAGAGGGAGGAGTCGAAGATGACTCCGAGGTTGCGGACGGATGAGACGGGGAGGATGAGAGTGTTATCAACTGAGATTGAAAGCGGGGAAAGAGGAGAAGTGGGTTTTGGTGGAAAGACGATAAGCTCGGTCTTGGCCATGTTCAGTTTCAGGTGGCGGCTGGACATCCAAGCAGCAATGTCAGATAAGCAGGCCGATACCTTGGCCTGGGTCTCCGCGGTGATGTCTGGTGTGGAGAGATACAGCTGGGTGTCGTCAGCCATAAATATGATAGTGGAAACCATGAGATGAGCTCAGTGAGCCTAGGGAAGAGGTGTAGATTGAGAAAGAAGGGGGTCCAAGGACAGATCCCTGGGGAACTCCAACAGAGAGCGGGATGGGGGTGGAGGAAGATCCATGAGATGTACTCTGAAGGTACGATGGGAGAGATAGGAGGAGAACCAGGAGAGGACCAGAGCCCTGGAACCAACTGAGGACAGTGTGGCAAGAAGTAAGTCATGGTTGACAGTGTCAAAAGCGGCGGATAGATCGAGGAGGAGGAGGATGGATTAGTGGCCTCTGGATTTGGCAAGGAACAGGTCATTGCAGACTTTAGAGAGTGCTGTTTCTGTTGAGTGGAGGAGGGCCGAAAACCGGATTTGAAGCGGATCGAGGATGGCCTGAGTGGAGAGAAAATCAAGGGCAGCGGCTGTGAACAGCGCGTTCAAGTATTTTGGAGAGGAAGGGTAGGAGGGAGATGGGGCGGTAGTTGAAGGGACAGGTAGGGTCAAGTGATGGTTCTTGAGGAGAGGTGTGACTACAGCTTGCTTGAAGGTGTCGGGGACCGTTGCAGTGGAGAGAGAGCGGTTGAGATATGGCAGATGGAGGGGATGACAGTATGAGAGATGGTGTTAAGTAAGTTGTGGGGATCGGATCAGAGGAGCAAGTGGTGCATTTTGAGGAGGAAAGAAGGCGGGCAGTTTCCTCCTCGTGATATCAGGGAAGGAGGAGAAAGAGGCCAGGGCTGGTTGTTGAGGGGAGGGTTGGAGGGCGAAGGGAGGAGGTGGCTTGGTAGTGAACTCAAGGTTGATCTTTTGCACCTTGTCGTGGAAGTAGTCGGCTAGTGTTTGAGGGGAAAGTGAGGGGGTGGGTGGGAGCAGAGGGCACTTTGAGGAGGGAGTTAAGGGTGGCGAAGAGACGACGAGGGCTGGAGCTGAGAGAGTTGGTCAATTGGGTGTAGTAGTCCTGTTTGGCAAGGAATAGGGAGGACTGGAAGGAGGATAGCATGAATTTGTAGTGGAAGGAATCTGAGTGGTGCGAGATTTCCTCCAGAGGCGTTCAGTAGATCGGGTGCAGGAGCGAAGTTGACGGATGCAAGGGGGTCAGCCAAGGCGGGGGATTGGTACGCCTTGTGGGACGAGAGGTGGGTGGTGCGAGGGTGTCCAGAGCAGAGGAGAGAGTGGCATTATAAGCGGAGACAGGAGCGAAGGTAACGGATGCAAGGGGTCAGCCAGGGATAGAGTTATCATTCTGCTGACTGACAGATGACCCCGCACCAACAACAGCACCTCAGAAAGCGCCCAGCGCACCCTCGCTTCCAAAATAATGCGTGAACCTTCAAATATTTACTTTGCTGTTCGCCGAGGTTGCATAGGGTTGCATGGGCAGTTTTAAAAACAGTTCTGATCGCTTGTGGAAAGCTGTTCAGAGTGTAAGAATAAATCCCTATTTTCCGGGTAGCTGCTCTGGAAGGCAGAAGAACCCGATCCTGCCACCGGGGGCTCAGGTTACCAGTGCAGATCCCAGGATGGATCGGTGGTGGGGAGAAGGTGGAGGACTGTAAAAGCACGGACACGGCACGGAGCTGTCTGCCTCTGCGCACACCAAACGCGTCGCGGTTTTGTGTGGCCTTCTGCTTCCCCGCCCTGCCATCGACGTCATCGTGTGTTGATGCGAGGGCGGAGATACACTGCAGCCCATTGGGTGACTGTCAGTGCTCCGCCCTTCACGTCATAACATTGTGACGCGAGGGCAGGGCACACAGTCATGGGGGAATAGTGGTCTACACAACCTCGGAAGTGTGGGTGGAGTTCGGGCTTCATTAGAACGTTGGGTTGAGAATTATGTCTGGATGGGCCGTGGCTGAGGGCGGGTCTATGAGTCACAGTGAGAGTGAGTGTCGCTGACCGAATCCTAGAACAGTACAGGCTTCAGTGTTCCCTGCCACACAGTGAGCTTCAGAATTGGAGGTGAGAATTATTTATATAGATATTAAGGAGGAGAAGGAGAGATAGTTAGTTATACAGATTATAAGTTATTCAAAGTCGTTAACTCGCGACAGGATTGTGAAAAATTACAGAAGGACCTTACGAGACTGGGCGCTGGGTGGCTAAATTGGCAGATGACGTTTAATGTGAGCAAGTGCAAGGTGATGCATGTGGGAAAAAAGAACCCGAATTATAGCTATGTCATGGCAAGGTTCCACGTTAGGAGTTACGGACCAAGAAAGGGATCTGGGTGTCGTCGTCGATGAACACACTGAAACCTTCTGCTCAGTGTGCTGCTGCGGCTAAGAAAGCGAATAGAATGTGGGTATTATTAGGAAAGGTATGGAAAACAGGTGTAAGGATGTTATAATGCCATTATATCGCTCCATGGTGCTACCGAGTATTGTGTCCAATTCTGGTCCGCCGCATCTCAAGAAAGATATAGTAGAATTGGAAAAGGTGCAGTGAAGGGCGACTAAAATGATAGCGGGGATGGGACGACTTCCCTATGAAGAAAGACTAAGGAGGCTAGGGCTATACAGCTTGGAGAAGAGACAGCTGAGGGGAGACCATGATAGAGGTATATAAAATAATGAGTGGAGTGGAGCAGGTGGATGTGAAGCGTCTGTTCACGCTTTCCCAAAAATACTAGGACTAGGGGGCATGTGATGAACTACAGTGTAGTAAATTTAAAACAAATCGAGAAAATGTTTCTTCACCCAACGCGTAATTAAACTCTGGAATCGTTGCCGGAGAATGTGGTGAAGGCGGTTAGCTTGGCAGAGTTTAAAAAAGGGTTAGACAGTTTCCTAAAGGACAAGTCCATAAACCGCTACTAAATGGATTTGGGAAAAAATCCACAATTCCAGGAATAACATGTATAGAATGTTTGTACGTTTGGGAGCTCACCGGTGCCCTTGGCCTGGATTGGCCGCTGTCATGGACAGGACGCTGGGCTCGATGGACCCTTGGTCTTTTCCCAGTGTGGCATTACTTATGTACTTATTGTAACTTACCAAAGCTTGTTACAGAATTTTTACTCGTAATCACTTTTATTTCTGCGACACTAAGGAATATACAATTGACATGTATAATCAATTGGTTATAGGAATATAGTGTCCCAGCTGCAAACAGGTGCTTTGCTGGGACTCAGTCTTTCATGATTTCTTTTACCAATCAAAGGTCTACATGGGAAAGCAATCATGTATTTGCCAATTCTCTTGCGCTACATTAGTTTCCCCTGGAGAGAGAGGATGGTTGCCCCTCTCTAACTTGAAGCAGGATGTACCCTAACTTTTATATGTTCATACAGGATACAGGTAATATGACAGTAAGCACATCTGATTGGACCTATGTTATGTCATGGTTAACACTGTTTGGCTATGTTAATGAGTAGCTTTATCTCGTGAACAGGTTCTCATCTTTAGCTTGCTTAACACAAACTTAAGCAAGACCTGGCACCGTGCTGAGGAGGCCATCTGTATCCCGTTTATGAGGTTTTTGCACCCTAGCTCCTTCCTCATTTTGCTGCATGGTGTGTCCCAATAGCTCAAGAGCTTGCTGGAACTTCAGAGTTCAGAGTTCGGCTAAAGGCCTGTACTTTTCTTGTCAATTTTTAGATCCTGAACCTAAGTCTCAGGCCTGGGCTGCCAATAAATACAACTGGCTATTTGCTGATTTGGTTTGGTGGCCAACTTTGGCTACATTGTCACAATGTTTCGCCACCATGAGAGCCTCAGATACCATCACTCTATATCTACGCATATCAGTCTTTCGCCCCTATCACATACAAGTCCTTTGAATTTTTACACCCTAGTGCATTATTCTGCATTTCTTCACATTCATTTAAAGTGCCAATATTAGACCAGTCTTCTAATTTTGGTAGATCACTTTTCATGCTGTCTACTCCCGCCAGGGTAACCACTCTTTTGTATATCTTTATGTCATCTGCCAAAAAAAAAGAAAAGAAATCTAATTTTCCTTCTAACCCTTCAGCAATGTCACTCATAAATATATTGAATAAAATTAGCCCCAGTACTGATCCCTGAGGCACTCCAATACTCACTTTTCTCCAAGTGAATTCTATTTACTACCATCCTCTGTCTATCAGTCAGCCAGTTTCCAATCCAGTTCACCACTGCGGGTTCTAACTTCAACCCGTTCAGTTTATTTATAAGCCTCCTATCAGGAACTATGACACTGTCAATCACAACTTACTTCTTGACACACTGTCCTCTTTGGGTTCCAGGGCTCTGTCCTCTACTGGTTCTCCTCTTATCTCTTCCATCATACCTTCAGAGTACACTCTCATGGTTCGTCCTCCACCCCTATCCCGCTCTCTGTTGGGGTTCCTCAGGGATCTGCCTTGGACCCCTTCTTTTTTCAATCTACACCTCTTCCCTGGGCTCCCTGATCTCATCTCATGGTTTCCACTATCATCTTTATGTTGACGACACCCAGCTTTATCTGTCCACACCAGACATCACTGCGGAATCCCAGGCCAAAGTATCGGCCTGCTTACTCCAACATTGCTGCCTGGATGCCCAACTGCCACCTGAAACTGAACATGGCCAAGACCGAACTTATTGTCTTCCCACTAAAAAACCCACTTCTCCTCTCCCTTCACTCTCTATCTCAGTTGATAACACCCTCATCATCCCCGTCTCATCTGCCCGCAAACCTTGGTGTCATCTTCGACTCCTCCCTCTCCTTCTCTGCGCATATCCAGCAGATAGCCAAGACCTGTCGCTTCTTCCTCTATAACATTAGCAAAATTCGCCCTTTCCTCTCTGAGCACACCACCCACACTCTCATCCACTCTCTCATTACCTCTCGCCTTGATTACTGCAACCTACTCACTGGCCTCCCACTTAGCCATCTATCCCCCCTTCAGTCCATTCAGAACTGTGCTGCATGTCTTATGTTCCGCCTCGACCGATATACTCATATCACCCCTCTCCTCAAGTCACCTTCACTGGCTTCCGATCAGGTACCGCATACAGTTTAATAGCTTCTCCTACTAACCTACAAATGCACTCAATCTGCAGCCCTTCATTACCTCTCTACCCTCATCTCCCCTTACGTTCCTACTCCTTTCAGTACCCTTCTCCACCACCGCCAACTCCAGGCTCCGCCCTTTCTGCTCTGCCTCACCCCATGCTTGGAACAAACTCCCTGAGCCCATACGCCAGGCCCCCTCCCTGCCCATCTTCAAATCATTGCTCAAGCCCACCTCTTCAATGTCGCCTTCAGCACCTAACCACTACAACCTCTACTCAGGAAATCTAGACTGCCCCTATTTGACTGACTGTACATTTGTCCCTTTAGATTGTAAGCTCCTTGAGCAGGGACCGTCCTTCTTGTTAATTTGTACAGTGCTGCGTAACCCTAGTAGCGCTCTAGAAATGTTAAGTAGTAGTAGTGTAGTAACTATGCCAAAGACTTTACTGAAATCCAAATAAACTACATCTAGCACACATCCTTGATCCAGTCTCTGGTTACCAGGTCAACGAAATCAAAACTTGGCACATTTTTATTTGGTAAAATCACGTTGCCTTGGATCTTGCAACCCACTGGATTCTAGAAAGTTCACTGTCTTTTCCTTCAGCAGCACCTTCATTACTTTTCCAATTACTGAAGTGAGGCCTTACTGGCCTTAATTTCCCACATCTTCTCTGTCACCCATTTTGTCCTGAGGGATCACATCCGCTTTTCTCCAATCACATTTTTTTTTCACATTACATAAGTACATAAGTATTGCCATAGTGGGGACACATCGAAGTCCATCAAACCCAGCATCCTATTTTCAACAGTGGCCAATCCAGGTTACAAGTATCTGATAAGATCCAAAACAGTACAATACATTTTCTCCAAGTCCATCTTAATAATGGTCTATGGAGTTTTCTTTAGGAAACTATACAAACCTTTTTTCAAACCTCTCTAACCTAACTGCTTTTACAACATTCTCTGGCAAAGAATTCCAGAGTTTAATTACACATGAGTGAAGAAATATTTCTCTGACTTTGTTTAAATTTACTACTTTGTAACTTCATTGTGTGCCCCATAGTCCTAGTGTTTTTGGAAAGAGAAAACGAGTGATTCACATCTACCCATTCCACTCAACTCATTATTTTATAGACCTCTATCGTATCTCCCCTCAGCCAGTAGTTTTTTCCAAGCAGAAGAGCCATATACACGTCAGCCTTCCCTCATAGGGAAGTCGTCCTATCCCCTTTATCATTTTCATCGCCCTTCTTTGTACATTTTCTCATTTCACTATATCTCTTTTGAGATACGGTGACCAGAATTACAACACAGTATTCAAAGTGCGGTTGCACCATGGAGCGATACAAAGGCATTATAATGTCCTCACTTTTTGTTTTCCATTTGTTTCCTAATAATACCTAACATTCTATTTGCTTTCTTTGCTGCCGCTGCACACTGAGCAGAGGGTTTCAAACGAATCATCAACAATGACACCTAGGTCCAGGGGTGTAGCCATGGGCGGGCCTGGACGGGCCCAGGCCCAGCCACTTTCGCTCCAGGCTCACCCATCCAACATCTTTCCCTGCTGTCGCTGCCTTTTCTCCCTCAGCTCCGCTGGGTACGGCCGTCCTGGAGGCAGCGTTCAGCAGCGTTTGCCTGTGTGCCTGCCTTTAAAATAATTCTTCGCACCAGGCTCAGCTGCATTCTCTTATTCGCCCATCGCAAAGTGCTGCTGTTCACACAGTAGCTCCGCTCCCCTTTGCTGCGTCATCCAGCCCTCTCTGATGTACTTCCTGTTTACGTAGGGCCAGATGGATGCAGCAAAGGGAACGGAGCTGCCTGTGTGAACAGCAGCGCTTTGCGACGGGTGAAAAAGAGAATGCAGTGGAGCCTGGGGAGAAGAATTATTTTAAAAGGCAGGCACGCAGGCAACGCTGCTGAATGCTGCCTCCCCCGACGGCCGTACCCGGCGGAGCCGTGGGAGAAAAGGCAGCGACAGCAAGCGAAGGATTGTTGGATGGGTGGGCCTGGAGGGAAAGTGGCTGAGAGCTGCTGGACATGATGGGAGGGAGAGGAGGAAGGGGCTGGAGAGCTTCTGGACATAGGAGGGCGAGGAGGAAGGGATTGGAGGGAAGTGACAGCTGCTGGATATGGGAGGGAGAGGAGGAAGGGGGGCTGGGAGAGCTGCTGGACAAGGGGAGGAAGATGGGGGTGGAAGGGACAGAGATGCTGGACATGGGAGGGAAAGGAGGAAGGGGCTGGAGAGCTGCTGGGACAAGGGAGGAAGAGGAAGAAGGGGCTGGAGGGAAGGGACTGAGAGCTGCTGGAGGAAGAGGAGGAGGGGATCTGAGTGGAAGGGAGAGAGCTGCTGGATGTGGAGAGAGGAGGAGGGGTGGCTGGAGAGAAAGGAGCTGCGGGATGTGGGAGGAAGAGGGAGGAGGGGATCTGGATGGAAGGGAGAGAGCTGCTGGATGTGGGAGGAACAGGCGAGGAGAACTGGATGAGAAGGGAAACAGAGATACCAGACCAAGAGATGAAGGAAAAGGGAACAAATACTGTAACCAGTTGTAGAAATTGGTTTAATTTGATTACCTTACTGCTGGGAGAGCAGGGGGGGTTGGCTGGAGGTGTCCTGGTTGCAGGGAGATATTTACACTAGATGAATTCCTGCACATGAGCCATTGATGTCAAGGGACCTGCACTGACACCTGAGATTTTAAAAGTGCTAAAAATAAGTTTTAAAAGTATTTGCATTAATCTAATTGCAGAATTTAGGTGCTAGGAAATGGATTGGTATGCTTTGTACTCAAATTGCTCAAGCCATATGCAAATTAGTCCATTTTTGGGAAGTTCTCATTTGCATAGTTGTTGAGTAAAAATTGATAGGAATGGTTTACAGCTTAATGTTTAGGGGCATGGCTCTGATCCAAAATGTGAGTTTGATCCAAAATGAAGGGTTTATCCAGAGGATAGGAGTTTCCGGAGATGGGAAGGCGGTAGAACGAGAGGACATGAAATGAGATTGAAGGGGGGGCAGACTCAGGAAAGATGTCAGGAAGTATTTTTTCACAGAGAGGGTGGTGAACGCTTGGAATGCCCTCCTGCGGGAGTGTGCGGAGATGAAAACGGTAACGGAGTTCAAACATGCGTGGGATATGCATAGAGGAATCCTGTGCAGAAGGAATGGATCCTCAGAAGCTTAGCTGAAATTGGGTGGCGGAGCAGGTGGGGGGAAGAGGGGGTGGTGGTTGGGAAGCGAGGATAGGGGGAGGGCAGACCTTATACGGTCTGTACCAGAGCCGGTGCTGGGAGGCGGGACTGGTGGTTGGGAGGCAGACAATACTGCTGGGCAGACCTTATATGGTCTGTGCCCTGAAAAGGCAGGTACAAATTCAATTCAAGGTAAGGTATACACATATGAGTTTGTCATGGGTAGACTGGATGGACCATGCAGGTCTTTTTTCTGCCGTCATCTACTATGTTACTATGTTTTTTACTAAAAATTCCCATTAGAGTGTCTGTATTTAATCTGCATTCAAATAGAGCTCTCTGATTAGATGATCAGCTCCTGTTAGAAATCTGCCCTGTAACAGAGGGGGAGAGGAACTGAAGATTTGACTGAGACAGGACCTGCATCTTTGAGCTCGGTGTGTAAGAATTGAAAGAAAGAATTGTTGTTTGATCTAAGTTCACTGAAATTATAAAGAGTGACTGATTATGTGGGTAAATGAGAAAATATGAGTGAAAAGAGATTGGTGGAGATTTACAAGTTTGAGGTTTCTCTACTGAGAAAGGATCTGAATATTTCAGGATTACTTGAAGTTTATGAAAAATAGAAAAGGGTGAATTTCAGTTTAAGAGTGCTTAAATCCTATAAGTTATATAAAGGCAAAGTAGATTTAAGTGTCTGTAAGCAAGGAAACCTTATACAGATGTTTCAAATATTTGAAAGGTATAATCCGCAAACAACCTTTTCCGGAGATGGGAAGGCGGTTAGAAAACGAAGAGGGCATGAAATGAGATTGAAGAGGGGCAGACTCAAGAAGAATGTCAGGAAGTATTTTTTCACGGAGAGGGTGGTGGATGCTTGGAATGCCCTCCCGTGGGAGGTGGTGGAGATGAAAACAGTAACGAATTCAAACATGGGGTGGGAATAACATAAAGGAATCCTGTGCAGAAGGAAGGGATCCTCAGGAACTTAGCCTAGAATGGGTGGCAGAGCTGGTGGTTGGGAGGCGGGGCTAGTGCTGGGCAGACTTATATGGTCTGTGCTGGGGCTGGTGGTTGGGGAGGCGGGGACTAGTGCTGGGTAGACTTATACTGTCTGTGCCAGAGCTGGTGGTGGGAGGCGGGACTGGTAGTTGGGAGGCGGGGATAGTGCTGGGCAGACTTATAGGGTCTGTGCCAGAGCTGGCTGGTTGGGAGGCGGGGGTTGGTGGTTGGGAGGCGGGGATAGGGCTGGCCAGACTTATATGGTCTGTGCACTGAAGAGGACAGTACAAATAAAAAAGTAGCACATATGAATTATCTTCTTGGCAACTGGATGGTACCGTGCAGGTCATTTTCTGCCGTCATCTACTATATTTGATCTGAGAGAAATAGTTGATCTGAGATAAATGTTTGGATCTTAATTATATTCTTTGGTGAAGGAGATAAGTTTAGAAAAAGAATCTTTGGAAACTAAGAGGAATTTGCTCACATTTTGAATTAGCCAGATTAGAAAACTTACTGAGTAGAGAGGGGAATGGATCTATGAGTGTGTGTGTGGTGAGAGAGAGAGTTTGATTCAGTTGTGAATCCTCCATTTTAGGAGCTTCAAAAGGGAAGAAGAAGTGCTCTCCAACCCCATAGGTAGGGCTATAAATTTTCAGTTTAATAATTTGAGTCAGGAAAATTAGAGGCTAGGAAGTTTGGTTATTTTTATTTTCTTTAGCTTAGTACAGTCCAGGTTCCTGCTGCAGGTAGGCAATTCATAGCTCCACACACTGCAGGGAGGCAGTATTTCTCCTTTTATTTTATGTTAGATTAAGTTTAGGGAGAAGAATCGATGGAAGACAACTTCTAAAGGAGAGATCTCTTGAAGATTGCAACTGGAAGTTTTCCTTCAGCTAAGTACTGTGAAAGAAAATAAACAACTGAATACAGGAAATTGAGGAAGAGAGAGAGACAATTCACACTTTTTCTGAAACTCCTGTTTACCACACAAGCCAACTGAGATTTAATTTTGAAAATAAAGGAAGAAGGAGAAATCCAATTAGAATAATTATACCAGCGTTGACAAGTGCAAAGTGATGCACGTGGGAAGGAGGAACCCGAATTACGGCTATGTCATGCAAGGTTCCACTTTAGGAGTTACGGACCAAGAAAGGGATCTGGGAGTCATTGTGGATAGGACGTTGAAATCTTCGACTCAATGTGCTGCGGCGGCTAAGAAGGTGAATAGAATGTTGAGTATTATTAGAAAAGGGATGGAAAACAAGCATGAGGATGTTATAATGGAGTGGAGGAGTGGCCTAGTGGTTAGGGTGGTGGACTTTGGTCCTGGGGAACTGAGGAACTAAGTTCAATTCCCACTTCAGGCACAGGCAGCTCCTTGTGACTCTGGGCAAGTCACTTAACCCTCCATTGCCCCATGTAAGCCGCATTGAGCCTGCCATGAGTGGGAAAGCGCAGGGTACAAATGTAAAAAAAAAAAATAATAATGCCGTTATATCGCTCCATGGTGCAACCGCACCTGGAGTATTGTGTTCAGTTCTGGTCGCCTCATATCAAAAAAGATATAAAGGAATTGGAGAAAGTGCAGAGAAGGATGACGAAAATGATAAAAGGGATGGGACGACTACCTTATGAGGAGAGGTTAAGAAGGCTAGGACTCTTTAGCCTGGAAAAAAGGCAGCTGAGGGTGATATGATAGAGGTCTACAAAATAATGAGTGGGGTAGAGTGGACAGATGTGAAGCGTTTGTTTACGCTTTCTAACAATAATAGAACCAGGGGACACAAGATGAAATTAGAATGTGGTAGGTTTAAAACAAATCGGAGAAAGTTTTTCTTTACTCAGCGTGTGGTTAGACTCTTGAACTCATTGCCGGAGAAGGTAGTGACGGCAGCTGGCATTGCTGAGTTTTAAAGGGGGTCTGGACAGATTCTTGAAGGAAAAGTCCATTGATCGTTATAAATTTTGGGGTTTTGCCAGGTTCTTGGGGCCTGGATTGGCCGCTGTCGGAGACAGAGTGCTGGGCTTGATGGACCTTTGGTCGTTTCCCAGCGTGACAGTGCTTATGTACTTATGCACTATAACTAAGATTTGAGAGATTTGGATAGTTACTTACCTGATAAGTAAGCCCTGTAGGAAAGAAGTTTATAAAAATGTTTAAATGAAATACACCTAAGAAACATTCCTATTTTGAGTTGGAAATCTTTGAAGTGTTATACTTACTTGTAACTTGGTCAGGAAACTAAATGTTTGGTTAGTAAAGAAATTAGAGTGTATACTGGATCCAGTAGGGAATCAGCAGTTTTACTGGTCTAATCCTGTACAATCTAACTGAAGAGTATTTCTTTCTGTTTACTAGTACAGTCAAATAATTCCATTCCACGTAAATAAATAATTTATTGCTATATATAAGGGAGTAGTATCTGGATTTATTGTAATCAAATTGATTCCATTCAAAGGAATTCATATTCACCTTTTTGCATTCATCCAGTATTATCTTTTAAGGATGATGCTTTTTTATGTTCACTCTGTCTCCTGTGAGCTGAGCACAGTTAGTTTCTTCGGCTGGCATGACTACATATTAGAGGTATTTTGATACTGTGTGAAGTCTTACCACAGACGGGTGACAATACTAAACGTACAGCGTGAGGGAGGAAGGGAGGGTGGGGTGGATAGGAAGGCAGGAATCAAGCAACCAAACCAGATGCTGGAAAGGGGAGGGAGTGAGAGGGAGAGAAGCTGGACGGGGTAGGGTCAGAGAGGGTAGAGCTATAATGGCACTGAGGACAAAGAGAGGGGAGAAGTTGGACAGAGAAATATAGGGACAACAGAGAAAAGGGGGATACTAAACATGAAGGAAGATAGAGGTACAAAGATGGCAGAAGATGGAGTAGTGGACATGGAGAGAGAGAGTAGAAATATCAAATGGACATGAGACCTTGTGACGTAGGTTAAGAGAAGACAGAAGGATGTAGAGAACCAGACCTGGGACCAACATGACTTGGAAGAAATAATATGAGCTGACAACAAAAGGCAGAAAAAAAAAGAATTTTATTCTTCTATTTTGTGACTAGAAGTATGTCAGATTTGAATGTACATCCTGCCAGAGCTGGTGTTAGAATATGGCTGGGGCCCCAAGGGCAGATATTTAGGAGGGGACCCCCAAGCTTACTAACAGGGTGCACCTTCTTCTGCTTCCAGCTGGCCTGGGTTTCTCATCTGGCTAGGGGGCCAACGCAGTTTGCCCTAGTTGTACCTCCCCTAACACTGTCTCTTGCATGTGGTATGCATATTTTGCACAGTATAAGGAAAAAATGCATCTCTTTGTATTCTCTGTGCTGTGCTAGATGCAAGGTCTGGTTCTTGGGATTTTGATTTAATTTGTTGTGGTCACTTATTCTGTATTTGGCATTTGTGTTCTGTGTGTGGGGACCAAAGTATTCTGTAAGCATCAATTTTTCTATGTAGTATTCTATAGTACTTTGGCTTCTTGATAGATGTATTGCTATTTAGGGCCCCATTGTAATATTTAGGGCATACTAGGAAGCCTATGTGTGTTGGCGGACCGTGGCTTAGTGGAGGATGAAGATTGCACCCTCTTATATTTCCCTTAGCTCTCAATGTGGCCTGCAGCCACTGAGGCCAGCACTGCTACTCCCATTGAAGTTATTGGGAGTGGGTAGGTGTGCGGTAGGAGTAGGGGCATGAGCAGGGTATATCAGGTGGCAGGTGTTTTTCTCTAGTGGCCCATCCATCCAACCTGTTGGCCCACCCAAAAATTGCCTTCTGCCTACGCCACTGCCTAGATCCCTTTCTTGGTCGGTGACTCCTAATGTGGAACCTTGCATTACGTAGCTATAATTCAGGTTCCTCTTTCCCACATGCATCACTTTGCACTTGCTCACATTAAACGTCATCTGCCATTTGGATGCCCAGTCTCCCAGTCTATTTAATCTACTGTAATATCCGGTCTGAGGATTTATTAAACAAATTATTAACAGGACGCAGAACCTCTATGAGCTCCCTTAGTATCCTGGGATGAATCTCATTTGGCCCCATGGTTTTGTCCTCTTTCAAAATTTTTAAGTTATTCATGAACACTTCTTCCAAGAACAGTATGATATCCATTCCATTCTCATATATCTTTATCATTCAACCATGGAATTTCTTCAGTATTTTCTTCCATGAACTCCGAAAAGAAGTATTTCTTTAGCATGCCTGCATTTTCTTCATCACACACCACATAACGATTCTCAGCATCTTTCAATCTTAGAATTCCATAGAGGAATGTAAAACAAACTATGCTCAGGAATTAAAATGAGGGGGAATAGCGAGTAATACTATTCTTGTTCTTCATAAAAAAAAAAAATATTATTCTCCCATTATATCCCACATGAGGTAGAAATGGTGGGATTAGCAGGGACACTGGGCTATGTAAGCCTAAAGAAGCAGCAAAACAATAGCAGTTGAAGAGGTGACAGGAGACCAATGGTAGAGTTTGGAGGGGGAGGGAGAACAAGGGATATTGTATCATAAACTCTGTTTCCTCAGCAACCCTCCAGACCGGTCAAGACGCTTGGGTTATGCATGCCTACCAGCAGAGGGGGACTGAGAACACTAACTTTGAACTGTGTACATACCCTGTATCCCCGAAAGTAAGACATCCCCCGAAAATAAGACCTAGTAGAGATTTTGCTGAATTGCTAGATATAAGGCCTCCCCCGAAAGTAAGACCTAGCAAATTTTTGTTTGAAAGCAGGGCCGCCGAGAGCCGGGGCTCAAATAAAGTTTTATTTTAAAAAAAAAATTTTTTTTAAAGAGCTACAGCAGCTGCTCTCCGGTTTCGATCCGGAGGTGTTCTGACTGCCTGGGAGAGCTGAGCATGCAGTGAGTCTGGGAAGTGGGTTTTACTGTTTTTTGTTTTTCACTTCTTGGCCTGAGTTTTTTTCCCGCTGTTGGTGATGTCGGGGAAGCTCCTCCGCTGCCGCTTTTGTGCACGTCGCGGTTTAGACACGTTGGGGGGACAGTGCCGGTTTGGTGGAGAGCCTAAGCCCCCTTCATCCGGGCCTCCATTATTGGTGGCAGAGGTTCCCGCCGCTGGCTTAGGTGGGTCTGAGGAACCTCCGGCAGCAGTTTCACCGGCGGTCCCGATTTTGGCGAGAACCGCCACCATTTTGGATTCAGCACATGCGGGAGAAGAGCCGCTGCTCTTTTGCAGGGACTTCCGGTTTCTGGACAGTCTGCGGGGGGAGAGGCCTCCGGAGGCATGGGATTTCCTCCGGAGGTTATTTGGGCCATGTTTCAAGCCTGGAAGGCGGGCCCGCCTCGCGAGGAGCCCCCTGGTCTAGGGATGGGGGGGGGGGGGGGTGTTGCCTAAAAGACCACGTGTGGAGTGGTCTGAGGACATGGAGATTTTTTTCTCTTCCGGATTCTGAGGGTGATTTTAGCGCGCTGGAGGAGGAAGAGGTGTCTCAGACAGGTCAGGATAAAGAGATTTCTTTGCCAAGAGAGGACCCTTCGGTTGTTCGGATTTTTCACAGGGATGAGTTATCCAAACTTATTGAGTAGGTATCCATTACCTTAAAATTTGATCCTGCGGAAGTCCCGCTGGGGGATGGGAAGAAGGTGGATCCGTTGGTTAAAGGGATTCGGCGAGTCTCTCGCTCTTTTCCGATAACCGCAGACCTGAGAGATATGATACCACAGGAGTGGGCTTCCCCAGAGGCACCGTGTAAGGTGGCTCGGGCCATGGCTAAGTTCTACCCTCTTCCCCAGGAGGACAGAGACTCTTTCAAGCCTCCTGCCGTAGATGCCGTGGTCACGGCAGTAACTAAGGCTACTGCTATCCGGTGGATGGTGGAACTGCAATGTGAGATCCTCAGGATAGGAAGTTGGAAATTTTTCTGAAGCGGAGTTTCAACTTGACGGCTTTGGCGTTACAAGCTTCGGTTTGCGGAGGTCTGGTAGCTTGGGCGTGTTTTCGGTGGGCTGAGAGGCTACTGGATAGCCTGGAGTCTGATAGGGCTTCCTGGGTTCAGGATTCGGCGAAGTTGGAGATGGGTCCTCCTTTTTGGCGGATGAACTATACAATTTTTGCGGGCATCTGCAAAGAACATGACCCTAGCAGTTGCAGCTCGTCGGGGTCTGTGGTTGCGGGGCTGGGTGGTGGATGCGGCTTCTAAGTCTAAGCTTTGTTCGCTCCCCTTTAAAGGTTCTATGCTTTTTGGGGAGGAGTTAGATAAATTGGTGCGAGGTCTTGGTGAGGCTAATGTTCCACATCTTCCGGAGCTTCATCCTAAGTCAAGCTCCAGGGGGGCTTCAGTGCGCGGACGTTTTCGAGAAGCAAGGCGTTATAGGCCCGGTAGATCTTCTGGTGCGGCTAGGGGTCATTTTTTCCAGAGGACTCAGCCCTTTCGAGGGGGACGTTGTGGAGGCTGGGATTCCTCTTCAGGAGCTTCCGGTACAATCCGTACTTCTCAATGATGGTGTGGGGGCCTGGCCTCTGGTTCGCGTCGGAGCTTGGTTACGCTTGTTTTACCAGAGGTGGGCCCAGATTACGTCAGATAAGTGGGTGCTGCAGGTAGTTCATGACGGTTACACACTCGAGTTCGAAGGTCCTCTTTCAGATTTCTTCCTCGTGTCTCCTTGTCATTCGACACGCAAGGCACGTGCTGTGCGGGATACTCTTGCTTGTGATTGATTTAGGAGTAGTGGTGCCCAAGGGAAAGGGGAATGGGTTGTTATTCCATTTACTTCGTTGTGCCCAAAAAGGAGGGCTCGTTTCGTCCCATTTTGGACCTCAAGAGAGTCAATGGAGCCCTGAAGGTCTCCTCTTTTTGGATGGAAACCTTACGCTCAGTAATTGTAGCAG
Organism: Microcaecilia unicolor; assembly: GCF_901765095.1. Classification (NCBI taxonomy): domain Eukaryota; kingdom Metazoa; phylum Chordata; class Amphibia; order Gymnophiona; family Siphonopidae; genus Microcaecilia; species Microcaecilia unicolor. The sequence continues at coordinate 3,382,305 of NC_044032.1, read as the reverse complement.
TACAGAAAGGAGAGTTTCTTAATTCTTTAGACCTGACAGAGGCTTACTTGCACATTCCAATTCAGACAGCCCATCAACGTTTTCTTCGTTTTGCGATCTTAGGGAAACATTTCCAATTTTGTGCGCTTTCCTTCAGTCTGGTGATAGCTCCTCGCACTTTTTCCAAGGTCATGGTGGTTGTGGCCGCAGCTCTGCGGAAGCAGGGCATTTTGGTTCATCCTTACCTAGACGATTGGTTGATCTGAGCCAAATCAAAGTCGGAAAGCGAGGATGTAACCACACGGGTTGTTTCCTTTTTACAGTCGCTGGGCTGGGTGGTGAATCTGGCCAAGAATCAACTAGTGCCTTCTCAGACCCTGGAGTATCTGGGGGTGAGATTCGACACAGAAAGGCCGGGTTTTTCTGATGGCTACTCGCATTTCCAAGTTGCAGGGTCAGATTCGCCAACTCTATGCACAGAGGGCTCCCTCGGGCAGGGATTACTTTCAGGTGCTGGGTCTGATGGCGGCAGCGATAGAGGTGGTTCCTTGGGCCAGGGCCCATATGCGTCTGTTACAGGGAGCTTTGTTGAGTCGGTGGTCTCCTCAGGCTCAGCAGTTGGAGGAGAGACTTCTTCTGTTGCAGGTCACCCGTCGCAGCCTGCGCTGGTGGCTTCACACTCCGAATCTACTGAAAGGCATGCCGCTGGACACTCTGGACTGGGTAGTGCTTACCACAGATGCGAGTCTGAGAGGCTGGGGAGGTCATTGTCTGGGTCAAGTGGCCCAGGGTTGTTGGACATTGGAGGAAGCTTGTTGGTCCATCAGTCATCTGGAGACGCGAGCAATTCGGTTGGCTCTTCAGTCCTTTCAGTTCCTTCTCGAAGGCAGGATGGTCAGAATTCTTTCCGACAATGCCACGGCCGTTGCATATGTAAATCAGCAGGGGGAAACGCGGAGTCAACCGCTGGCTGCAGAAGCGGCAGAGTTACTGGATTGGGCGGAAAGGCATCTTCAGGCTCTCTCGGCGGTACACGTGGCAGGAGTAGACAACGTGAGCGCAGACTTTCTCAGCAGGCACACGGATCCCGGAGAGTGGTCTCTTCATCCATCAGTCTTCGATCGCATAGTGTTGAAGTGGGGTCGTCTGGTGTTGGATCTCATGGCGTTGGCCAACAATGCCCAGGTTCTGCGCTTTTACAGTCGGAGACGGGATCCGCGGGCCGAAGGCATCGACGCGTTTGTTCTTCCATGGCCAGTTCAAGAGTTGCTCTATGTGTTCCCTCTGTGGCCATTGGTGGGCCATGTAGTACAGCGCATCAAGCGACATTCGGGTCTAGTGATTCTGGTGGCTCCCAGTTGGCCGCTTGACAGTTCAGGAGCCAATCCCGTTAGGGCCCGAGGTGAGATTGGTACAGGGACTGATCAAGATGGCCGACTCCTCTCCATTCTCGCTTGCGGCTTGGCTCTTGAGCGGCAAAAATTGAAGAAAGGTTTTTCTCTAAGGGTCATTGACACTATGAGACCAATAGTAGAGTTTGGAGAGGGAGGGAGAACAAGGGATATATGGTATCATAAACTCTGTATGTTTCCTGTTTTGGCTCCCTGGCTTTTCCCCTGCTTAATTGGTTACTGGAGTAATATCATGCAGGAAGACTAGAACACAGTGGCTTGGGCTGCTGGAACTTGTTCTCACATGGTTTCAAGCTGTGATCCTTGCTGGGCTTCCAGGGCTCAGAGTGGGCATGTGGCAAATAATCTCATGTGGATTCTGCAGGCAGGTGGTCACTGACCTGTAATCTGTGAGTATCAGGAGAAATGCTGCAGTGAAGGGAATGGAGAAGCAGGATCAGTCTTACAAAACAGGGATGTGCTTGGGGCCTGGGAGAGCAGAGCAGGGAAATGACCCAAGCCTGTGGGGTATGGGGGTCAAACTCAAGACGGGTTAAATCTACCAAGGAAAGGAAGTCTCATCTGTACAGGAGAGTGAGAAATGGGAAATAGTGAAGGGATGGTTGAGCCAAACCTACATGGAATGGCAACTGCATTGGAGCTTGCTGGGGAGCGGAGAGAAATAGAAGGCTGGGACAAAGGGAAATGAGAAGCAGAGCAGGCTAAAAAGATGTAGGGTGATGGGCAGACAGAGAGCTATTAAACTCTGTCCCCAAATATAAAAAAATTAAATTGTACCTGTGGAGGAAGAGAAAAATTTAAAAAGTGCAGGAGGATTAGGGAAGGGGAAAAGAAGAAACTGGGAGGAAAGTGCTGTGGAGGCCTGAATGGGGAGGGGGGGAGGGGGAAATAGAGAATGACTAGCAGCAAAGGGTGGGAAGGAAGAGAGACTGGCAGGACCTTAGCTTTTGATTTGGCCACATGAATCTTCTCCATGTCCACATTACTTGCCCTGCTCTTGACATTTAGACATAGACTGCTTACTTACTACCAAATGTACTTTGTTTTTTCTTTGCTGAGGGAAAATTTGTTGCAAGTTAAGAGTTCAGCACCCCCAATCATTTTCAAAACATGTGTCCTATGTTAGCAATATTGCATTCTTGTAAATGCATTTATTTGCTATTATACTTCTTGGAAATAAATTCTTTGTTATTACTATTAGTTACATGTTTATAGTTCAGTAACATAAGCATATTTTAGAAACAGTTAGAACTTGGTAGGTTATATAAGCTGTGCTAACCATTCCAGAGTGCTATATAAAATTTATTAGTTGCATTTCTTATCCTACGCTGCAGTGGCGTAGCCAGAAAGCAATTTTTGGGTGGGCCAGCAGGTTGGATGGGTGGGCACCCATGCTCTGTCCCTACCCCACTCCATGCTGGACCTCTACCTTACTCCCCACATGGTCCACATCTCTCTCCTTTCCCTTCAGCCATCCCCAATCCCCTGCATATCCAGCACCTATCCCAGCCCCCTTCTACATGTCCAGCACCTCACCTCCCCTTTCCCTCCAACCCCCCGCCCGCCCGCCAGCATATGCAGCTCCTCTCCCCTTCCCCCTGCAAATTCAGCACCTCTCCGTCTCCCCTTCCCTGCAACCTCCCCCCTGCAAGTCCAGTGCCTCCTCACCTCACAGCCTCCATGCCCTACCCCCGCTGCAGCGCTTGCAATTTGCTATCGTCAGCGCTGCCTGACACAGCTGAGAGACGCAGCACGACGTCCTGCTCCGGGGCCTTCCCTCTGCCGCGCTAATTCAACTTCCTGTTTACGCAGGGCGGAACGGACGCGGCAGAGGGAAGGTCCCGGAGTAGGACGTCATGCTGCGTCTGTCAGCTGTGTCAGGCAGCACACCGACGATAGCAAATTGCAAGCGCTGCCGCGGGGGTGGAAAACAGAGACTGTGAGGTGAGGAGGCAGCGCCGATAGCGTTAAAGGGAAGCGCTACGGTGGGGGTGGGAGAGGGTGTGAGGAGACACGTCGGTTACGGAGGTGTTGGGAATCTTCTCTGGATGGGCCTGAGCCTAAACTGGGCGGGCCTGGGCCCATCCAGGCCCACCCGTAGCTACGCCCCTGCTACGCTGTCCAGTAGAGGACAGTGTGATTACTGTTTACGCCTACACTTACTCTCCTATCTGCCCTTCCAACTGTCATCCCATCTTCCTTCTTCCTTTCATCCTTCACCATCAACATTTTTTTCATCTCAGCCTATTCTTGATCCACTGAATCTGGCTTTTGCCCTCTATTTTCTACAGCAGACATTTTCAACCTTTCTTATTTCATGGCACACTTAAACAGCGCTAAAATTGTCAAGGCACACCCCTACACATTTTATCTTCTACCCCTTCTACCCCACCTGCACCCCCACACATAGTCTAGTATTTTACCTTCTCTCCCCACCCACACCGTTCATCATTTACCTTCTCTTTCTCTATCCCCACAAACAGTCCAGCATTCTCTTCCCCCCACCCTCACCTCCACAAAATGGTCCTTTCTCTCTCCCTCCTGTCCCTTCTCCAGCCGGCAACCAGGCATCTCCCCTTGCCTCTCTTGACCCCCCCCCCCCCCCCATATTCCTTTTAAAAGTTTTCTTGTCTCCAGTGGTCAGTGGCAGCAAGCAGTGATTCATACAGACTGTTTGTGTCAACCCTGGAGTGTTCTATTGACATGCCCGCCTATGTGAAAGCAAGAACTTGCTAAAGATGTAAAAAGACTGGAAGAGATGCAAAGAAAAGCTACGAAAATGGTATGGGATTTGCGTTGCTAACCATATGAGGAGAGACTTGCTGACCTGAACATGTATACCTTGGAGGAAAGGAGAAACGGGGGTGATGTGATACAGACGTTCAAATATTTGAAAGGTATTAATCCGCAAATGAACCTTTTTCGGAGACAGGAAGGCGGAAGAACTAGATGACATGAATTGAGGTTGAAGGGGGGCAGACTCAGGACTAATGTCAGGAAGTATTTTTTCACGGAGAGAGTGGTGGATGCTTGGAATGCCCTCCCACGGGAGGTGGTGGAGATGAAAACAGTAATGGAATTCAAACTTGCGTAGGATAAACACAAAGGAATCCTGATTAGAAGGAATGGTTCAGTGGAATCTTAGCGGAGTTTGGGTGGCGACGCTTGTAATTGGAAACAAAAAGGGAGCCGGGCAGACTTCTACGGTCTACGCCCTAAATAGATAGGGATGGGCTGGAGTATAAATTTTAAGGGGCTTTGACGTTAGCTTCAGAACGTTTAGTACAAGAACGTACCTGGGCAGACTTCTACAGTCTGTGCCCTGAGAACGGCAAGGACAAATCAAACTCAGGTATACATATAAAGTATCACATACCATGTAAATGAGTTTATCTTGTTGGGCAGACTGGATGGATCGTTCAGGTCTTTATCTGCCGTCATTTACTATGTTACTCTTTGGGGTTCTACATGGAATGTTGCTACTAATTGGGATTCCGGAATCTTGTAACTCTTTAGGATTCCAGAATCTTCGATCTTTTAGTACAAGAACAGTGCTGGACAGACTTCTACGGTCTGCGCCCTGAGAATGGCAAAGACAAATCAAACTCGGGTATACATACAGTGGGAGAAATAAGTATTTGATCCCTTGCTGATTTTGTAAGTGTGCCCACTGACAAAGACATGAGCAGCCCATAATTGAAGGGTAGGTTATTGGTAACAGTGAGAGATAGCACATCACAAATTAAATCCGGAAAATCACATTGTGGAAAGTATATGAATTTATTTGCATTCTGCAGAGGGAAATAAGTATTTGATCCCTTGGCAAACAAGACCTAATACTTGGTGGCAAAACCCTTGTTGGCAAGCACAGCGGTCAGACGTCTTCTGTAGTTGATGATGAGGTTTGCACACATGTCAGGAGGAATTTTGGTCCACTCCTCTTTGCAGATCATCTCTAAATCATTAAGAGTTTGGGCTGTCGCTTGGCAACTCGCAGCTTCAGCTCCCTCCATAAGTTTTCAATGGGATTAAGGTCTGGTGACTGGCTAGGCCACTCCATGACCTAATGTGCTTCTTCCTGAGCCACTCCTTTGTTGCCTTGGCTGTATGTTGGGTCATTGTCGTGCTGGAAGACCCAGCCACGACCCATTTTAAGGCCCTGGCGGGGGAAGGAGGTTGTCACTCAGAATTGTACGGTACATGGCCCCATCCATTCTCCCATTGATGCGGTGAAGTAGTCCTGTGCCCTTAGCAGAGAAACACCCCCAAAACATAACATTTCCACCTCCATGCTTGACAGTGGGGACGGGTTCTTTGGGTCATAGGCAGCATTTCTCTTCCTCCAAACACGGCGAGTTGAGTTCATGCCAAAGAGCTCAATTTTTGTCTCATCTGACCACAGCACCTTCTCCCAATCACTCTCGGCATCATCCAGGTGTTCACTGGCAAACTTCAGACGGGCCGTCACATGTGCCTTCCGGAGCAGGGGGACCTTGCGGGCACTGCAGGATGCAATCCGTTATGTCGTAATGTGTTACCAATGGTTTTCGTGGTGACAGTGGTCCCAGCTGCCTTGAGATCATGACAAGTTCCCCCCTTGTAGTTGTAGGCTGATTTCTAACCTTCCTCATGATCAAGGATACCCCACGAGGTGAGATTTTGCGTGGAGCCCCAGATCTTTGTCGATTGACAGTCATTTTGTACTTCTTCCATTTTCTTACTATGGCACCAACAGTTGTCTCCTTCTCGCCCAGCGTCTTACTGATGGTTTTGTAGCCCATTCCAGCCTTGTGCAGGTGTATGATCTTGTCCCTGACATCCTTAGACAGCTCCTTGCTTGGCCATTTTGTAGAGGTTAGAGTCTGACTGATTCACTGAGTCTGTGGACAGGTGTTTTCATACAGGTGACCATTGCCGACAGCTGTCTGTCATGCAGGTAACGAGTTGATTTGGAGCATCTACCTGGTCTGTAGGGGCCAGATCTCTTACTGGTTGGTGGGGGATCAAATACTTATTTCCCTCTGCAGAATGCAAATAAATCATATACTTTCCACAATGTGATTTTCCGGATTTAATTTGTGATGTGCTATCTCTCACTGTTACCAATAACCTACCCTTCAATTATGGGCTGCTCATGTCTTTGTCAGTGGGCACACTTACACAATCAGCAAGGGATCAAATACTTATTTCCCCCACTGTATAAAGTATCACATACCATGTAAATGAGTTTATCTTGTTGGGCAGACTAGATGGGCCGTACAGGTCTTTATCTGCCGTCATCTGTCTCACCTAGATTACTGTAGTGGGATATATGCGGGCTGTCAGGAGCACTTACTGAGAAAGTTCCAGACTGCCCAGAGCACTGCAGCAAGACTCATCTTGGGAAAATTGTGCATGGTTCATGCGCAGCCTCTGCATCTCAATCTACACTGGCTACCAGTAAAAGAACGAATCGCCTTCAAGATCTGCATGTTAACACAAAAATAATGTACGGATTAGCTCTGAAATACATGATTCCTTTAATTGATCTTCCACCAAGAAATGCCATAAAAACAGCTCACTCCTATCTCCAACTACATTACCCATCTTGTGGGGGTGTCAAATACAAGCTTCTTTTGCCTTGTCTTTCCACTACACCAGCCCGAAGATTGGAATCCTTTACCCTTGTTCTTAAAATCGCAAGCTGATCACCATCGCTTCAAGAAGTTGCTGAAAAATTTCTATTCGAAAAAACTTACTCCATCAATAACGCTGCTGTTTAGTCATTGTTATTGTGGTTAGCGTTACCTCAGTTTCTTCTGTAACATCCATGTATTGTACGTTTCTTCTTTTATAATTTTTATAATCATGTAAGCCACATTGTGCCTGCATTTGTGGGAAAATGTGGGGTAGAAATGAACCATAAATAAATAAATTTGAAGGCTCTGTGCTAAGAGGCACCTCTTCTGATTTGTGAGTAAACTTGTTTATTATTCAATAAAGGACATTTCAGAAATATAAAGAGACTTCAGGGCCTGCTGAGGTTATACATCCAGATACTGAGATCTTACAGTAACAGATCTTGGGAGGCTGGAACAGTCACTAAAATACTTACATTGCTTATCGTGCCTCTCTTGCGTCTTTCCTCATCTGAGAGTCTAGAGCGTCCAACCATCATGGGTTCTTCGGAAGACTCCAATTTAGTCATACATCTTCCAGTGGGAGGAGCTGGTGACTGCCCTTGCAAAGTCCATCGCAAAATCTGACGAATCGCCTCTCTCTCTTGCGCTTTCTCTGAAAGTGGACATCAATCTGAATGCACAGGGTGATAAGTTCATCAAAGCTAGGGGGTAATTCTCGACCCGCTAATTAAATTTATTTCTTCCAGCCAGGTCTTGCCAAAAGACTGCTACCATGGGCATCATGATTCCAATTTAATTCAGTGGCTAACATGCGGAATTGGATAGCATAATCACCCACTGTGAGAGTTCCTTGCTGGAGATGCAGAATATTGGTAGAGAGGAGGAGGGTCATCCAGGTTAATCAAATACCAGGCAAAATTGTTGTAGAAAGGCAGTCAAATCTGAAAGAATGGGATCCCGTTGCTCCCAAAGAGGAGAGGCCCAGACCAGGGCTCATCCAGAGAGAAGAGAAACGATGTAGGTGGCTGTTACGATGTATGGGAAAATTTCCAGGCTGTAATTCAAAGTGCATTAGGCACTGGTTTAGAAAGCCTCTATAGGCATGAGGGTTTCCATCAAAATGTGGAGGATCGGGAACTCGCATCGAGGCAGACAACGCTGGAGAGGAAGGTCTAGGAGGCGAAGCACGGAAAGCTGACAATTGAGTGCATAGTCTTGTAGGACTTCTGAAAAATGTTGCAACTGGTTTTGCTGTTGCCGTAATGTCAGAACTAGATCTGGAAGGGTGGGTTTATCGGTGGAACTCATGGCTTCGGTAATCTGTAGTGGTGCTGGTCAGCAGGCAGGCAAGAGTTACACGCTAGTGCGGGGAAAGTGAGTTCTCAGGTCCTAGCCCAGAGAGACTATGGACAGCCGACGAACCCAGAGAACTTCACCTGACCGATCGCTGTTCCCCAGGAGTTCAGCCCCCAGGTTCAGGCGGCTGGCAGGACTTACCACACAAATAGAAGCACCAATGCAGATGGAAAGTTCTTAGGCAAGACACTCAGACAGGCACCACAGCTGGAAGCCAGGTGAACAGGCAGACTCAACGCAAGTCCATTCTCAATCCCTAAGAAGGCTCTAGCTGCAAGGAAGTTCTGTAGTCTGGTAGGCCCTCACGGCAGTAAAGTTCTGAGACTTCAGTTCAGACAGACGATCACCAGTGGGACTCTGTATCTACAAACAGGCACTCTCAACAAAGAAGGTCAGTAACCTCAGGCAGGAACTCTTAGCAGGCAGTTTCAGCAAGGAAGTTCTGTAGCTTTAAGCAAGAGCTACAGCAAAGAAGCACTGTGACTTCAGTCAAACACATTACACGCCGGTAAAGAACTTCTGTAACTTAGGCAAGAACTCAATGCTGGTAGATCTGTAACTCCAAACAAGCAGTCTCAGCGTGGAGGTTCTATAGCTTTAAGAAAGAGCCACAGCAAGGAAACACTGTGACTGCAGTCAAACACTCATGGAAAGAAGTTCTGCAGCTTTAGGAAGAAACACGCTGCTGGTAAATCTGTAGCTTCAAACAGGCAGTCTCAGCCAGGAAGTTCTGTGGCTTTAAGCAGAGCCTTAGCAAGGAAAATCTGTGACTGCAGTCAAACACTCACAGCAAGAAGTTCTGTAGCTTAGGCAGGAACACACTGCTGGTAAAGGGCAAGGAGTTCTGTAGCTTCAGGAGCTCACAGCAGCTTCGGGAGACACTTGGAGACATGACGAAACCAAGCCATTGCCGAAGTGCCGATTGTCCTGAGTCAAGGAATTTAAAGGGGTAGGCTGGCAGTAGAGGCGTGGCCAAGCAGATGCACTGGAGGAAAGCAGATGACGTCAGTCGCTCAAGCACGCGCCTTCCTCCCTCAAAGCCTCGCTTGGGAAGCTGTGTGATGCCAGATGCCCTGCCCATGCGCAGCCCCAGAGCTTCCAGGTAAGGAACGTGACATTAAATTCTTAGGGTATTTACATATTTACAACTCCAACCAGTCCTCCAATACCCTTCCTTCCTGGCAGAACAATCCAAGGCTATAGCTTCCCGCTCCTTCCACGGCAAGCTGTCACACTGGGCTTTTACCTAGCCGCCAAAGCTTATCTGGACCATAAGAACATAAGAATAACCACACTGGGTCAGACCAGTGGTCCATCTAGTTCAGTATCCTGCTTCCAGCAGTGACCAATCCAGGTCACAAGTACCTGATAGAAACCCAATTAGTAGCAACCTTCCATGCTACCAATCCTGGAGCAAGCAGTGGCTTTCCCCATGTCCATCTCAATACAGAGTATGGACTTTTCCTCCAGGAACTTGTCCAAACCTTTTTTTTAAACCCAGATATGCTAACTACCGTTACCACATCCTCTGGCAACGAGTTCCAGAACTTAATTATTCTTTAAGTGAAAAAATATTTCCCCCTGTCTGTCCTTCTCACAGAGGTGCATTTCTTCAAACTGCCCTTTCTGTCACCGAACAGGCTTCTCCTACTCTGCTACTAGGATGGGTTCCCCTTCTCCCCACCTGGAGCTTCACTCTCAGTTAATGCTATTGTTAGCAAAACTTCCCTCTTTAGTCATCCTTAGGTTATTGGGCCCAATCAGGATACCCCCTTTTCTCATGGCGGGGGTGAAGGCAACCAAAGACCATGTGCTCTCTAACACTACTATTTCTTTTTATTTCAAGTAGAGGAGTGTGGTAGCCGTGTTAGTCCACTCTTAAGGTTATCAATAGAAATCAAACAAAATAAAACATGGAAAAGAAAATAAGATGATACCTTTTTATTGGACATAACTTAATACATTTCTTGATTAGCTTTCGAAGGTTGCCCTTCTTCCTCAGATCTTATTTTTGCTTATTTCCGATCTGAGGAAGAAGGGCAACCTTCGAAAGCTAATCAAGAAATGTATTAAGTTATGTCCAATAAAAAAGGTATCATTTTATTTTCTTTTCCATGTTTTATTTTGTTTGATTTCTTTTTATTTCAAATAATTGTTATTATTATTATTATAACCAGAACAACAACAATGCAGAAAATCAAAGATGCAAATGTACATTGTACAGACATAATCCAGGAAGGCTGCAGCAAATTAAATACAGTCCTTTCCAGTCAAGAGTCCTCATTTTCTTTTCCCCAACTGAGGTTCCAATTTAACCCATAAGAAAGGCACTACCCTTATCCTTCATTTGGGCAGCCCTCCCAAGTACAGTGAAACCTCGGTTTTCGTTGACTTTGGATTTCGTCGTTTTCGGTTATCGTCGATTTGTTTCACGAAATTTTTGACTCGGTTTTCGTCGGTCGCCTCGGATTTCATCAGTGTGCCCACACTGCTAATTTTGCGTTCTCACGTGTCTTTCTTCTGGTGCGTTCTTCTGGGGTATTGTTTCCGATTATGTGATCACAAAAATTTCGTCGTTTTCCCCAAACTACTACTACTGCTGGTTGACTGCCTTTATAAAAGTGCCTGCTGTGGGATCACAAAATGTCGTCGTTTTGCCACACTACTACTACTGCTGGTGGACTGCCTTTATAAAAGTGCCTGCTGTTTTATGACCAAATTTCGTTTTTTCCCTACATACTACTACTGCTGGTGGACTGCCTTTATAAAAGTGCCTGCTGTTTTATGACCAAAATTTCGTCGTTTTCCCCACACTATACAACTGCTGGTTAATTGCCTTTATAAAAGTGCCTGCTGTTTTATGACCAAAATTTCGTCATTTTCCCCACACTACTACTACTGCTGGTGACTGCCTTTATAAAAGTGCCTGCTGTGGGATCACAAAAATTTCGTCGTTTTGCCACACTACTACTACTGCTGGTTGACTGCCTTTATAAAGTGCCTGCTGTTTTATGACCAAAATTTTGTCGTTTTGCCCACACTACTACTACTGCTAGTTGACTGCCTTTTAAAAGTGCCTGCTATTTTATGACCAAAATTTCATTGTTTTGCCCACACTACTACTACTGCTGGTTGACTGCCTTTATAAAAGTGCCTGCTGTGGGATCACAAAAATTTCGTCGTTTGCCACACTACTACTACTGCTGGTTGACTGCCTTTATAAAGTTCCTGCTGTTTTTATGACCAAAATTTCGTCATTTTCCCCACACTACTACTACTGCTGGTTGACTGCCTTTATAAAAGTGCCTGCTATTTTATGACCAATTTCATTGTTTTGCCCACACTACTACTACTCTGGTTGACTGCCTTTATAAAAGTGCCTGCTGTGGGATCACAAAAATTTCGTCGTTTTGCCACACTACTACTACTGCTGGTTGACTGCCTTTAAAAGTGCCTGCTGTTTTATGACCAAAATTTCGTCGTTTTGCCCACACTACTACTACTGCTAGTTGACTGCCTTTATAAAAGTGCCTGCTTTTATGACCAAAATTTCATGTTTTGCCCACACTACTACTACTGCTGGTTGACTGCCTTTAAAAGTGCCTGCTGTGGGATCACAAAATTTCGTCGTTTTGCCACATACTACTACTGCTAGTTGACTGCCTTTATAAAAGTGCCTGCTTTTATGACCAAAATTTCATTGTTTTGCCCATACTACATACTGCTAGTTGACTGCCTTTATAAAAGTGCCTGCTGTTTTATGACCAAAATTTCATTGTTTTGCCCACACTACTACTACTGCTAGTTGACTGCCTTTATAAAAGTGCCTGCTTTTTATGACCAAAATTTCGTCGTTTTGCCACATACTACTACTGCTGGTGACTGCCTTTATAAAAGTGCCTGCTGTTTATGACCAAAATTTCGTCATTTTCCCACACTACTACTACTGCTGGTTGACTGCCTTTATAAAAGTGCCTGCTTTTTATGACCAAAATTTCATTGTTTTGCCCACACTACTACTACTGCTGGTTGACTGCCTTTATAAAAGTGCCTGCTGTTTTATGACCAAAATTTCGTCATTTTCCCCACACTACTACTGCTGGTTGACTGCCTTTATAAAAGTGCCTGCTATTTTATGACCAAAATTTCATTGTTTTGCCCACACTACTACTACTGCTGGTTGACTGCCTTTATAAAGTGCCTGCTTTATGACCAAAATTTCGTTTTGCCCACACTACTACTACTGCTAGTTGACTGCCTTTATAAAAGTGCCTGCTGTTTTATGACCAAAATTTCGTCATTTTCCCCGCACTACTACTGCTGGTTGACTGCCTTTATAAAAGTGCCTGCTATTTTATGACCAAAATTTCATTGTTTTGCCCCACACTACTACTACTGCTGGTTGACTGCCTTTATAAAAGTGCCTGCTGTTTTATGACCAAAATTTCGTTGTTTTCCCTACACTACTACTACTGCTGGTTGACTGCTCTCATCATGGGACCCAAAAAAGCCAGCAGTCCTTCAAAGAAAAAGGATAGGAAATCATTGAAAAATACGAGAGTGGCATTGCTGAAATCGGCCGCATGTACGGGAAGCAGTGGCGCACCAAGGGGGGGCGGTGGGGGCAGTCCGCCTCAGGTGCATGCCGCTGGGGGGCGGTGCCGTGTCTCCGAGTTCGCATGTGTTCACTGCTCCCTGCCCCGGAACAGGTTACTTCCTGTTCCGGGACAGAGGGAGCAGTGAACACATGCGAACTCGGACATGGACGACAGGTGCGCGCCGCGGCACCCCCCCCCAGCGGCATGCACCCGGGGGGTGTCATTTTGCCGGGGGGGGGGGGTTGCGCTGCACGAGGGGGCGCTTCGGCGATCCGCCCCGGGTGTCAGCCAGCATCGGAACACCACTGACGGGAAGTCACCATCCACGATAAGTTCAATCGTGGTGAAAAAGGAAGCAATAAAGAAGGCAAAAGTAGCAAAAGGTGTGAATGTGCTAACAAATCAGAGATCACAAACAATTGAAGATGTGGAACAGTTATTATTAATTTGGATCAATCAAAAACAGTTAGATGGCAATTCTGTTTCTGAGGCCAACATATGTGAAAAGGCCAGACTGTTGTATGCCGATCTCATTAAGAAAATGCCTGGGACGAGTGCTGCTTCACTAAGTGATTTTAAGGCCAGCAGAGGCTGGTTCGAAAAATTCAAGAGGCGCATTGGCATACACAGTGTTACTAGGCACAGAGAAGCTGCGAGTTCGGACAAGTCTGGTGCCGAAAAATTTGTGTCTGAATTCAAAGATTACGTAGAGGCTGAAGGATTCATCCCCCAACAAGTCTTCAACTGTGATGAAACTGGCCTGTTTTGGAAGAAAATGCCAAAAAGAACGTTCATTACACAGGAGGAAAAGGCACTGCCAGGACATAAGCCTATGAAAGATAGGCTTACTCTTTTGTTGTGAGGTAATGCTAGTAGTGATTGTAAAGTGAAGCCCTTACTGGTATACCATTCAGAAACTCCTAGAGTATTTAGCAGAAACAATGTGCTTATGTCCTGGCAATGCCTTTTCCTCCTGTGTAATGAATGTTCTCTTTGGCATTTTCTTCCAAAACAGGCCAGTTTCATCACAGTTGAAGACTTGTTGGGGGATGAATCCTTCAGCCTCTACGTAATCTTTGAATTCAGACACAAATTTTCAGCACCATACTTGTCCGAACTCTCCATCTTCCATACACTGGCTCCCACTTAAGAAACGCATCACGTTCAAAATATGCTCAATAGTTCACAAAATTATCCATGGTGACGCACCAGCTTACATGTCAGACCTGATAGACCTACCACCTAGGAATGCCAAAAGATCATCCCGCACATTCCTTGATCTGCACTTCCCTAACTGCAAAGGTATGAAATACAAACTAACGCACGCATCAAACTTTACCTACTTGAGTACACAACCATGAAACGTGCTGCCGAGCAGCTTGAAATCGATCTATGAAAGAATGAACTTTCGCATACTACTGAAGACCCATCTGTTTAACAAAGCGTACCACAAAGATCAACCAATGTGAATATGCACAATTCGCCCACTCATATTCAGAACCGTATCATAATATCTACTTGCATACTATTACTTATTATCATCAGGTCGACCAAGAGCCTTTTGTAATACTAAATGCTTATTTTCTAGCATTCTTCCACTACTCATGATGTATTGTAAGCCACATTGAGCCTGCAAAGAGGTGGGAAAATGTGGGATACAAATGCAACAAATAATAAATAATAATCAAAAGTAAACTGTGTTATGTGGAGGGCAAACAAGAAAGCATGGGTCACGAGGGCAATTTTCATTGAGTAGATGAATGAAGTGTTTGGCCCCAGTGTGAAAAATACCTCCAGGAAAATCATTTGCCCCTTAAGTGCCTCCTGTTAATGGCAATGCTCCTGCACATCCTCCAGGTTTGGAGGATGCACTGTTGGAGCAGTTCAGTTTTATCACTGTGAAGTTCTTGCCCCCTAATACCACACCACTCATCCAGCCCATGGACCAGAATGTCATTTTCAATTTCAAGAAACTGTACACAAAAGCATTGTTTCAAAGGTGCTTTGAGGTGACATCAGATACAGAATTGTCTTTAAGAAAGTTCTTGAAAAACCATTTCAACATTCTCAACTGCATCAGCCTCATAGATAAGGCTTGGCAGGAAGTGACATCCAGGATGATAAACTGTGGCTGGAAGAAATTATGGCCAGGATGTGTGCATGAGAGAGATTTAGAAGGGTTAGATCCTTCACCTGATGACCCTACACATGTTATGCAGTCAATTGTTTATTTAGGTAATTCCATGGGTTTGGAGGTGAGTGGCGAGGATGTGGAAGAGTTGGTGGATGACCACAGTGAAGAACTCACCACTAAAGAGCTGCAAGACCTTCAACTAGAAGTGCAACAGACGGCAGATGAAGAAGTTGCTTCGGATAAGGAGGAAGAAACAGGAGAGAATGTGCCTTCTTCAGAGATTAAGGACATCTTCTCCATGTGGAGTAAAGTACAGGTGTTTGTGGAGAAAAATCACCCAGACAAAGCTGTTGCAAGCTGTGTCTGCAACTTGTTTAATGATAATGTCTTGCCCCATTTTAGGCAAATCTTAAAGAGGCGACAGAAACAAACCTCTTTGGCAGTGGCGTAGCCAGACAGCCAATTTTGGATGGGCCTGAGCCCAAAGTGGGTGGGCACAAATTTTTGCTGCCTGCCCTACCGCAAAATATAAATACATTAGCTAATAAGGATCCTCAAGCTCTGTCAGCTGAAGACTTTCTCTGAAGGTGGCCAGAACTCCCTTTTACCAAACTTGGCAGGCAGCAGAACATCCGTAGGCCACTGATGCCAGCACCCTATGCGTGCTTAGCTGTCGGTGACTCAAGCATGCTGTCACCGACTGCAGAGCTTGGTAGAAGGAAGTTCTGGCTGTCTTTGGAGGAAGTCCTCAGCTGGGGAGGCTTGGGATCCTACCAGATATACAGCAAGGGTCAGAACTGGTGTTAGACATGCTAGGGCCCCTCCCTGATCCACTCGATTTCCCAAC